>NC_091989.1:193468396-193744521 GCF_044704955.1 Pristiophorus japonicus
GTGAGAGGGAAGGGTGGTGGGGGGGGGGGGAGAGTGAGAGGGAAGGGTGGTGGGGGGGGGGGGAGTGAGAGGGAAGGGTGGTGGTGGTGGGGGGGGAGTGAGAGGGAAGGGTGGTGAGGGGGGAGTGAGAGGGAAGGGTGGTGGGGGGGGGGGAGTGAGAGGGAAGGGTGGTGGGGGGGGGGGGGGAGTGAGAGGGAAGGGTGGTGGGGGGGGGGGGGGGGAGAGTGAGAGGGAAGGGTGGTGGGGGGGGGGGGGAGTGAGAGGGAAGGGTGGTGGGGGGGGGGGGGGAGTGAGAGGGAAGGGTGGTGGGGGTGGGGGGGAGTGAGAGGGAAGGGTGGTGGGGGGGGGGGGGGGGGGGGGGGGGGGGGAGTGAGAGGGAAGGGTGGTGGGGGGGGGGGGGGGGGGAGTGAGAGGGAAGGGTGGTGGGGTGGGGGGGAGTGAGAGGGAAGGGTGGTGGGGGGGGGGGGGGAGTGAGAGGGAAGGGTGGTGGGGGGGGGGGGGGGGGAGTGAGAGGGAAGGGTGGTGGGGGGGGGGGGGGGGAGTGAGAGGGAAGGGTGGTGGGGGGGGGGCGTTACCTTTGGACGTGGACGGTTGGGCTCCATCGTCGCTGCCGTTGGTTATGGCCGTACCGTCCTCTTCAGTGGGTTTTGGAGGTGCTTTGTCAGGGGCGTCTCCGACCACCTCGAACTCGACGTCCTTCTCCAGATCCTCGCTGCAAGTGACCGTCACAACACACAGGAAACTGGTCAGTGGCACACAGAATCCGGCACAACCTCAGAAACATAAACGCTCCTTATCCCCCCCGCCCGCGTGGCAGCGAGGCAGATGCACCGAGCTCCTGGTCTGCACTGAGTTTTTAAAAACTAATCCCAGCTGGGAACCTGCCATTTAACCCAACGCCCCAGTATCGAGAGCCGTGTACACCCCTCTCCTCAATACTGGAAAGGCTGGAGTCCAGGCTCTGGACAGGGCGAGACAACATTTGGCTGTGGTGTCGAATAGCCAGCTGTCACTCATGGTCTCGGCCCAGCGGAACGAGGTACCAGAGGGCGACCGGCCACCGTACAACCTCGCCACAGGAAAGAGTCAATGCCTTCAGGAGAAGGGCGGGAGGGAAGTGCAGAAAGATTGAGGCAAGGTCGAGGAATATCGGTTATAGAGACCATTGAGAGCAGCAAAGTTGACGTGACAGGGCTGGTTTCTCACCTGTGGAGGAGGGTCACAGTCAGGGTGTAGTCTTGTAAGAAATCGTCTACTTGAAGTCGGCTTCCATTGCGGATCCCAAACTCGGACAGGTTCCTGCCGTTGTTTGCTGGGGGGGGGGGAGATAATAAAATATACGTTAAGTACAAAATCTTCGCCAAGTTAACTCACCTCAGCCGGTGGTTGGCTGCCGTGTCCCTGGGCTAGTGATTGGAAGATCAGCCAAGGGCTCCCCACTTTTCATCATCCACCCACTGAATCCCGCTGGAACGCGAGGGCGCTGGGCAAGGGCGGCAAGAAGGGCAGCGTTGCAGCACAGAAACACACCACTGGCCCATCAAGTCAGCCGTGGCTCAGTGGGTCACCCACTTGCCTCAGTCAGAAGGTTGTGGGTTCAAGTCCCACTCTAGAGACTCCAGTACAAAATCCAGGCTGGCCCTCCCAGTGCAGTGCTGAGGGGAGCACTGCACCAATGTCTCTGTTAAGCTGCGCAACTGCACAGGGGTCTCGAAGGCCCGGGTAGCCCACTTGCTGGCTTCATAATGCAAAAACAAAAAGGTACTTGCATGGAAGTTTGAATGGTGTCCGCAGCCCGTTAAAGGGGCCACGCAGCCCGTTAAAGGGTCCACGTTCCCACCCCATGCCAAAAGATTTGGAGGGAAGATTGTGCTGCACTGTCAGAGGTGACACCTTTTGGATGAGACGTTAAGCCGAGACGTCAGGTGGATGTAAAAGATTCCAAGGCTCGATTCAAGGAAGAGTGGGGGGGGGTGGTCTCCCCAGTGTCCCGGCTCAGAGGCGAGAATGAGACCCACCGCCAGGTGAGTGAAAAGTGTGGGAAGAGGGCTGGAAATAAAAGATTTAAATAAAACTGCACGGTACCTTCTGTTTCTCCCTCCTCCGAGGAGATGAGGATAGTTCCCTTGCCATCTTCTATCTGCACATCCGGAGCCACCATTCCAAACTTATCCTTCAAAATCTGGAACAAAAACAGGGCAGCGATTCTGAATGCCAGAAGCGAATTAATGATCACAGAACCAGCGTTTTACATTAAATAACCTGGACACGGTCAACTTAAAACTGGGTGAAATGATCCAACAACAAGCACCGAGGAGCCTCGAACCTACACTTTAATGTCAATAGGCAAGGCCGGTTTGTTTAAAGGGGCACTTGACTGTGAGGCTCCCTCTTTAACATAAGGCCCTCCCATAATGGCTCAGAGATGTTATCCAAGTTGGGTGAAGGAGAACAGGAGGAGGCCGTTCAGCCCCTCGAGCCTCTTACACAGGAACAGGAGGAGGCCGTTCAGCCCCTCGAGCCTCTTACACAGGAACAGGAGGAGGCCATTCAGCCCCTCGAGCCTCTTACACAGGAACAGGAGGAGGCCGTTCAGCCCCTCGAGCCTCTTACACAGGAACAGGAGGAGGCCGTTCAACCCCTCGAGCCTGTTACACAGGAACAGGAGGAGGCCCATTCAGTCCCTCGAGCCTGTTACACAGGAACAGGAGGAGGCCGTTCAGCCCCTCGAGCCTCTTACACAGGAACAGGAGGAGGCCGTTCAGCCCCTCGAGCCTCTTACACAGGAACAGGAGGAGGCCGTTCAGCCCCTCGAGCCTCTTACACAGGAACAGGAGGCCCATTCAGTCCCTCGAGCCTGTTACACAGGAACAGGAGGCCCATTCAGTCCCTCGAGCCTGTTACACAGGAACAGGAGGAGGCCGTTCAGCTCCTCGAGCCTGTTCCACTCAATGAGATCCTGGCTGTTCTGTATCCTAACTCCATCCACGCACCATGATGTGATTGGGATTACGGAGACGTGGCTCCAGGATGAGCAGGGCTGGGAACTCAACATCCAGGCGTATTCAACATTCAGGAAGGATAGAATAAAAGGAAAAGGAGGTGGGGTAGCATTGCTGGTTAAGGAGGAGATTAAGGCAATAGTTAGGAAGGACATTAGCTTGGATGATGTGGAATCTATATGGGTAGAGCTGCAGAACACCAAAGGGCAAAAAACGTTAGTGGGAGTTGTGTACAGACCTCCAAACAGTAGTAGTGATGTTGGGGAGGGCATCAAACAGGAAATTAGGGGTGCGTGCAATAAAGGTGCAGCAGTTATAATGGGTGACTTTAATATGCACATAGATTGGGCTAACCAAACTGGAAGCAATACGGTGGAGGAGGATTTTCTGGAGTGCATAAGGGATGGTTTTTTAGACCAATATGTCGAGGAACCAACTAGGGGGGAGGCCATCTTAGACTGGGTGTTATGTAATGAGAAAGGATTAATTAGCAATCTCGTTGTGCGAGGCCCCTTGGGGAAGAGTGACCATAATATGGTGGAATTCTGCATTAGGATGGAGAATGAAACAGTTAATTCAGAGACCATGGTCCAGAACTTCAAGAAGGCTAACTTTGAAGGTATGAGGCGTGAATTGGCTGAGATGGATTGGCGAATGATACTTAAGGGGTTGACTGTGGATGGGCAATGGCAGACATTTAGAGACCGCATGGATGAACTACAACAATTGTACATTCCTGTCTGGCATAGAAATAAAAAAGGGAAGGTGGCTCAACCGTGGCTATCAAGGGAAATCAGGGATAGTATTAAAGCCAAGGAAGTGGCATACAAATTGGCCAGAAATAGCAGCGAACCTGGGGACTGGGAGAAATTTAGAACTCAGCAGAGGAGGACAAAGGGTTTGATTAGGGCAGGGAAAATGGAGTATGAGAAGAAGCTTGCAGGGAACATTAAGACGGATTGCAAAAGTTTCTATAGATATGTAAAGAGAAAAAGGTTAGTAAAGACAAATGTAGGTCCCCTGCAGTCAGAATCAGGGGAAGTCATAACGGGGAACAAAGAAATGGCGGACCAATTGAACAAGTACTTTGGTTCGGTATTCACGAAGGAGGACACGAACAACCTTCCGGTTATAAAAGGGGTCGGGGGGTCTAGTAAGGAGGAGGAACTGAGGGAAATCCTTATTAGCCGGGAAATTGTGTTGGGGAAATTGATGGGATTGAAGGCCGATAAATCCCCAGGGCCTGATGGACTGCATCCCAGAGTACTTAAGGAGGTGGCCTTGGAAATAGTGGATGCGTTGACAGTCATTTTCCAACATTCCATTGACTCTGGATCAGTTCCTATGGAGTGGAGGGTAGCCAATGTAACCCCACTTTTTAAAAAAGGAGGGAGAGAGAAAACAGGGAATTATAGACCGGTCAGCCTGACATCGGTAGTGGGTAAAATGATGGAATCAATTATTAAGGATGTCATAGCAGTGCATTTGGAAAGAGGTGACATGATAGGTCCAAGTCAGCATGGATTTGTGAAAGGGAAATCATGCTTGACAAATCTTCTGGAATTTTTTGAGGATGTTTCCAGTAGAGTGGATAAGGGAGAACCAGTTGATGTGGTATATTTGGACTTTCAGAAGGCGTTCGACAAGGTCCCACACAAGAGATTGATGTGCAAAGTTAGAGCACATGGGATTGGGGGTAGTGTACTGACATGGATTGAGAACTGGTTGTCAGACAGGAAGCAAAGAGTAGGAGTAAATGGGTACTTTTCAGAATGGCAGGCAGTGACTAGTGGGGTACCGCAAGGTTCTGTGCTGGGGCCCCAGCTGTTTACACTGTACATTAATGATTTAGATGAGGGGATTAAATGTAGTATCTCCAAATTTGCGGATGACACTAAGTTGGGTGGCAGTGTGAGCTGCGAGGAGGATGCTGTGAGGCTGCAGAGCGACTTGGATAGGTTAGGTGAGTGGGCAAATGCATGGCAGATGAAGTATAATGTGGATAAATGTGAGGTTATCCACTTTGGTGGTAAAAACAGAGAGACAGACTATTATCTGAATGGTGACAGATTAGGAAAAGGGGAGATGCAAAGAGACCTGGGTGTCATGGTACATCAGTCATTGAAGGTTGGCATGCAGGTGCAGCAGGCGGTTAAGAAAGCAAATGGCATGTTGGCCTTCATAGCAAGGGGATTTGAGTACAGTGGCAGGGAGGTGTTGCTACAGTTGTACAGGGCATTGGTGAGGCCACACCTGGAGTATTGTGTACAGTTTTGGTCTCCTAACCTGAGGAAGGACATTCTTGCTATTGAGGGAGTGCAGCGAAGGTTCACCAGACTGATTCCCGGGATGGCGGGACTGACCTATCAAGAAAGACTGGATCAACTGGGCTTGTATTCACTGGAGTTCAGAAGAATGAGAGGGGACCTCATAGAAACATATAAAATTCTGACGGGGTTAGACAGGTTAGATGCAGGAAGAATGTTCCCAATGTTGGGGAAGTCCAGAACCAGGGGTCACAGTCTAAGGATAAGGGGTAAGCCATTTAGGACCGAGATGCGGAGGAACTTCTTCACCCAGAGAGTGGTGAACCTGTGGAATTCTCTACCACAGAAAGTTGTTGAGGCCAATTCACTAAATATATTCAAAAAGGAGTTAGATGAGGTCCTTACTGCTAGGGGGATCAAGGGGCATGGCGAGAAAGCAGGAATGGGGTACTGAAGTTGAATGTTCAGCCATGAGCTCATTGAATGGCGGTGCAGGCTAGAAGGGCCGAATGGCCTACTCCTGCACCTATTTTCTATGTTTCTATGTTACCATGGCTCCATATCCTTTTATACCCGTGTCGAGCAATATTTTATTGCTCTCAGACTTAAAATGATTAATTGAGCGAGCATCGACTGCTTTCTGTGGGAGCTCCACACTGCTACCACCCTGTGTGTGAGGAAGTGTTTCCTGACTTCTCTCCTGAACGGCCTGGCCCTGATTTTAAGGTTATGTCCCCCAACAGCGGAAAAAAATTCTCTCTGTCTACCCTATCCATTTCTTTCCAAATACTAAAACCCTCAATCAGATCACCCCTAAACCTTCTATATTCCAGACAATATAAGCTCTCCTCATAATCTAACATTTGGATGCCCTGGTAACGTTCGGCTAAATCTGCACTGCGCACTTTCCAAGGCCAATATATCCTCCCTAAGGTGCGGTGCCGGAACTGCTCACAGTGAGGGAGTGAGGGGAGGGTGAAGGGACGGTGAGAATAGGAAAAGAGGGAGATGGGAGGGGGGGGGGGGAACGAGAGTCGGCGGAACAAGAGGAGTGGGGGGGGACGACGAGATGAGGAGGGGGGCGACGAGAAGAGGGGTTAACTTGGGAACGAGGGGGGGGTGGGGAGGGAAGGAGAGAACGGGGGGGGGGGAGGGAGAGAGAACGGGGGGGAAGGGGCGGCGAGAACGGGGGGGAAGGGCGGAGAGAACGGGGGGGAGGGGCGGAGAGAACGGGGGGGAGGGGCGGAGAGAACGGGGGGGAGGGGCGGAGAGAACGGGGGGGAGGGGGAGAGAAGGGGAGAGAACGGGGGGGAGGGGGAGAGAACGGGGGGGAGGGGGAGAGAACGGGGGGGGGAGGGGGAGAGAACGGGGGGGGAGGGGGAGAGAACGGGGGGGGAGGGGGAGAGGGGGGGGGAGGGGGAGAGAACGGGGGGGGAGGGGGAGAGAACGGGGGGGGAGGGGGAGAGAACGGGGGGGGAGGGGGAGAGAACGGGGGGGGAGGGGGAGAGAACGGGGGGGGAGGGGGAGAGAACGGGGGGGGAGGGGGAGAGAACGGGGGGGAGGGGGAGAGAACGGGGGGGAGGGGGAGAGAACGGGGGGGAGGGGGAGAGAACGGGGGGGAGGGGGAGAGAACGGGGGGGAGGGGGAGAGAACGGGGGGGAGGGGGAGAGAACGGGGGGGAGGGGGAGAGAACGGGGGGGAGGGGGAGAGAACGGGGGGGAGGGGGAGAGAACGGGGGGGAGGGGGAGAGAACGGGGGGGAGGGGGAGAGAACGGGGGGGAGGGGGAGAGAACGGGGGGAGGGGGAGAGAACGGGGGGGAGGGGGAGAGAACGGGGGGGAGGGGGAGAGAACGGGGGGGAGGGGGAGAGAACGGGGGGGAGGGGGAGAGAACGGGGGGGAGGGGGAGAGAACGGGGGGAGGGGGAGAGAACGGGGGGGAGGGGGAGAGAACGGGGGGGAGGGGGAGAGAACGGGGGGGAGGGGGAGAGAACGGGGGGGAGGGGGAGAGAACGGGAGGGGGAGGGGGAGAGAACGGGGGGGGAGGGGGAGAGAACGGGGGGGGAGGGGGAGAGAACGGGGGGGGAGGGGGAGAGAACGGGGGGGAGGGGGAGAGAACGGGGGGGAGGGGGAGAGAACGGGGGGGAGGGGGAGAGAACGGGGGGGAGGGGGAGAGAACGGGGGGGAGGGGGAGAGAACGGGGGGAGGGGGAGAGAACGGGGGGAGGGGGAGAGAACGGGGGGGAGGGGGAGAGGACGGGGGGGAGGGGGAGAGAACGGGGGGAGGGGGAGAGAAACGGGGGGGAGGGGGAGAGAACGGGGGGGAGGGGGAGAGAACGGGGGGGAGGGGAGAGAACGGGGGGAGGGGAGAGAACGGGGGGAGGGGGAGAGAACGGGGGAGGGGAGAGAACGGGGGGAGGGGGAGAGAACGGGGGGAGGGGAGAGAACGGGGGGGAGGGGGAGAGAACGGGGGGGAGGGGAGAGAACGGGGGGAGGGGAGAGAACGGGGGGGAGGGGGGAGAGAACGGGGGGAGGGGGAGAGAACGGGGGGGGAGGGGGAGAGAACGGGGGGGAGGGGGAGAGAACGGGGGGGAGGGGGAGAGAACGGGGGGGGAGGGGGAGAGAACGGGGGGGAGGGGGAGAGAACGGGGGGGAGGGGGAGAGAACGGGGGGGGAGGGGGAGAGAACGGGGGGAGGGGGAGAGAACGGGGGGGAGGGGGAGAGAACGGGGGGGAGGGGGAGAGAACGGGGGGGGAGGGGGAGAGAACGGGGGGGAGGGGAGAGAACGGGGGGAGGGGGAGAGAACGGGGGGAGGGAGAGAACGGGGGGAGGGGGAGAGAACGGGGGAGGAGGGGAGAGAACGGGGGGAGGGGGAGAGAACGGGGGGGAGGGGGAGAGAACGGGGGGGAGGGGGAGAGAACGGGGGGGAGGGGGAGAGAACGGGGGGGAGGGGGAGAGAACGGGGGGGAGGGGGAGAGAACGGGGGGGAGGGGGAGAGAACGGGGGGGAGGGGGAGAGAACGGGGGGGAGGGGGAGAGAACGGGGGGGAGGGGGAGAGAACGGGGGGGAGGGGGAGAGAACGGGGGGGAGGGGGAGAGAACGGGGGGGAGGGGGAGAGAACGGGGGGGAGGGGGAGAGAACGGGGGGGAGGGGGAGAGAACGGGGGGGAGGGGGAGAGAACGGGGGGAGGGGGAGAGAACGGGGGGGAGGGGGAGAGAACGGGGGGAGGGGGAGAGAACGGGGGAGGGAGGGAGGGGCAGAGAACGGGGGGGGGGGGGGGGGGGAAGGAGAGGTGTCACAATATTCCATTTGCGAGCTGGGATGGCGGTGAGATTGCCAGGAAGCCACGGTACCAATGTTTCGGTAAAGCTTCGCAACACTCCAGCGGTCCCGTGCAGCCGGCTTTTAAATCGAAAAAAATGCACCTTTGGGAACAAGGCCAGGTACCCCTCCAATTTGCATAACACACACAAGGCTTTACCCGGTCCTGTAACAGCTGCACGGAGACTGTGTGAGTGTTGAGTTTGACTGTCACTTCGGGCTTGATGGAGCACACATAGCAGTTGGGGTTCGGCGGGTCCAGCGTACATGGAACCAGCAACTTCTTCCGCGGGTTTGGCTGCTTGTTCAAAAAGATCTAAACACACAAACAGTCAATGATTAAAAAATGCTGATACGAAACAAGGCGCCTGTGTTATTAAACTGGAAAATTCACAACCTATTCGCCAGAGAATAAAATTAAGTTCTCTCTGTAAATATTTATTCTCTTGCCAATTCCCCAACCTAGCTAGAAGTGCTGAGACCCCTCCTGCTCTGTGGGGCTTTAGTGATATCCCGATGGTGCTTTCCCCATAAAGATATTATGGGAACCCACATTACTCAGTATTTACAGCACAGAAACAGGCCATCTGGCCCAACTGGTCTCTACCGGTGTTTATCATAGAATCATAGAAATTTACAGCACGGATGGAGGCCATTCAGCCCATCATGTCCGCGTCGGCCGACCAAGAGCTACCCAGCCTAATCCCACTTTCCAGCTCTCGGTCCATAGCCCTGCAGGTTACGGCACTTCAGGTGCACATCCAAGTATTTATAAAATGTGGTGAGGGTTTCTGCCTCTACCACCCTTTCAGGCAGTGAGTTCCAGACCCCCACTTCTTAATCATACCCCCTGGGTGAAGACATTTCCCCATTTATCTCCTCTAAACCTCCCCCCAATTACTTTAAATCTATGTCCCCTGGTTGTTGACCCCTCTGCCAAGGGAAACAGGTCCTTCCTATCCAGGCCCCTCATCATTTTATACACCTCAATCAGGTCTCCCCTCAGCCTCCTCTGTTCCAAAGAAAACAGACCCAGCACCTTTCCCCATAGCCAAAATTCTCCAGTCCAGCCAACATTCTTGTAAATCTCCTCTGCACCCTTTCCAATGCAATCACATCTTTCCTGTAATGTGGTGACCAGAACTGCACACAGTACTCCAGCTGTGGCCTAACCAGTGTTTTATACAGTTCAAGCAAAACCTCCTTGCTCTTATATTTCATGCCTCGATTAATAAAAGGAAAGTATTCCATATGCCTTCTCAATCGCTTTATCTACCTGGCCTGCAACCTTCAGGGGTCTGTAGACCTACACTCCAAGGTCCCTTTGTTCCTCTACACTTCTCAGTGTCCTACCATTTAATGTGTATTCCCTTTCCTTGTTAGCCCTCCCCAAATGCATTAACTCACACTTATCCAGATTGAATTCCATTTGCCACTGTTCTGCCCACCTGATCGGTACATTGATATCTTCCTGCAGTCTACAGCTTTCTTCTTCATTATCAACCACACAGTCTATTCTAGTGTCATCTGTAAACTTCTTAATCATATCCCCAACATTCATAGAAACATAGAAAATAGGTGCAGGAGCAGGCCATTCGGCCCTTCTAGCCTGCACCGCCATTCAATGAGTTCATGGCTGAACATGCAACTTCAGTACCCCATTCCTGCTTTCTCACCATACCCCTTGATCCCCCTAGTAGTAAGGACTTCATCTAACTCCTTTTTGAATATATTTAGTGAATTGGCCTCAACAACTTTCTGTGGTAGAGAATTCCACAGCTTCACCAGTCTCTGAGTGAAGAAATTCCTCCTCATCTCAGTCCTAAATGGCTTCCCCCTTATCCTTAGACTGTGTCCCCTGGTTCTGGACTTCCCCAACATTGGGAACATTCTTCCTGCATCTAACCTGTCTAACCCCGTCAGAATTTTAAACGTTTCTATGAGGTCCCCTCTCATTCTTCTGAACTCCAGTGAATACAAGCCCAGTTGATCCAGTCTTTCTTGATAGGTCAGTCCCGCCATCCCGGGAATCAGTCTGGTGAACCTTCGCTGCACTCCCTCAATAGCAAGAATGTCCTTCCTCAGGTTAGGAGACCAAAACTGTACACAATACTCCAGGTGTGGCCTCACCAAGGCCCTGTACAATTGTAGCAACACCTCCCTGCCCTTGTACTCAAATCCCCTCGCTATGAAGGCCAACATGCCATTTGCTTTCTTAACCGCCTGCTGTACCTGCATGCCAACCTTCAATGACTGATGTACCATGACACCCAGGTCTCGTTGCACCTCTCCTTTTCCTAATCTGTCACCATTCAGATAATAGTCTGTCTCTCTGTTTTTACCACCAAAGTGGATAACCTCACATTTATCCACATTATACTTCATCTGCCATGCATTTGCCCACTCACCTAACCTATCCAAGTCGCTCTGCAGCCTCATAGAATCCTCCTTGCAGCTCACACTGCCACCCAACTTAGTGTCATCCGCAAATTTGGAGATACTACATTTAATCCCCTCGTCTAAATCATTAATGTACAGTGTAAACAGCTGGGGCCCCATTGTTATATACCACAAAAGGCAAGGGACCCAGTACTGAGCCCTGCAGAACGCCACTGGAAACATCCTTCCAGCCACAAAAACACCCCTCAACCATTACTCTTTGCTTCCTGCCTCTGAGCCAATTTTGGATCCAATTTGCCCTGGATCCCATGGGCTTTTATTTTTGTGACCTGTCTGCCATGTGGGACCTTATCAAAAACTTTGCTAAATCCATATATACTACATCGTACGCACTGCTCTCATCGACCCTCCTCAAAAAATTCAATCAAGTTAGTCAGTTCTGACAAAGGGTCATTGATTTGAAACTCTGCTTCTCTCCACAGACGCTGCCTGACCCGCTGAGATTTCCAGCATTTTCTGTTTTTATTCCAGACTCCAGCATCCGTGGTATTTTGCTTTTGTATTGCTGTAGTCAGACATGACCTTCCCGTAACAAATCCATGCTGACTGTCCTTGATTAATCGATGTCTTTCCAAATGAAGATTTATCCTGTCCCTCAGGACTTTTCCCAATCATTTTCCCACCACTGAGTTTCGGCTGACTGGCCTGTAATTACTCAGTCTATTCCTTTCTTCCTTTTTAAACAAAGGTACGTTAGCAGTGTTCCAGCACCATAACTAGCCAGAGAGGATTGGAAAATGATGGTCAAGAGCCTCTGCTATTGTCTCTTTTGTTTCTTTTAATAGCCTGGGATACATTTCATCCGGGCCTGGGGATTTATTCACTTTCAAGCACCTTATGCTCCACACAAGCCTCCTGCTATCCTTATTAGATTAGGAGGAACATTACCCCCACCCTATGCCAGATTTCACTAAGATATAATGGATTATCTAATGGATTAATGTATCCCACACCAAAAAAGATGGGCGCTATTTTATTATTATTTAAAGCAAAACTCAGTGGGTATCAAGTTTTTAAAGTTATACTGCACCTGATCTCTCAAACATCTCAACACGCTTCACATACAATGATTTACGACAAAGTACAGCAAGTGCTGTGGCTGACTCCTAACTGTCCTCTGAAAAGGCCCAGCCAGACACTCAGTTGTGTCAAAATCTGGTCAACCAGGGATGGGCAATAAATGGCAGGCGTGGTTTAACCTCAACAACTCATCACCCCAATGTTCCCCTTGAGTTGTGCAGCTGCGCAATGCTCTCGAGCTCCCGTGCAGCCGGCTCACCAGCTTTTAAAAGCAAAAACTCCGCCTGCGCGGAAATTTGAAAGGGCTGCACAGCCCAATAAAACAATGTAGCACTTCCCTCCGCACTGCACTGGAGTCCTTGGTCTCAGCGCTGAATCCCACCATCACAACTATAAATTCAACAGTGTCCGACACACCCAGGCACACAATTGGGAGCAACGTGCTCAGTTGACTATGTTACAAACTCAAGCCTCCCTCACACGCCACTTATGAAGGTGCCTAGAACACGAGGGGAAGGTTCACCGCCCAGGGAAGCCTGTGTGCGCGGAGCTCAAGCTGCCGAACTGGCTTTCTCTCCCTAGTTCTCCCGCCGCCCGAGACTCGTTCCCAGACACTTACTGTCCTGCACTGCTCCACATTTCCTGAGAGGATCTTCAGGCCTTCCAACACGATCAGGCCGGCGATCACTGCGTTCGTGGTGGCGATCGCTGGGATGATGTTCCCTGCCATGGCTGTGGGCAAGATACGCAAATTAATGGGAAGGCTGATTTAAAACTCGAAGACAGAAGGTTCGGTCACTGCCGATTCAGTGCATCAATGCGACGTATTGGAGTTTTGCAGCCGAGGATTCCACCTGTTTGCTCCCCTGGGGTTTCGCTCCGCAGGCACTAGACATTCTCCAATACCCCAACCTGGTGGCTCCCCTTCACGGGTGACCCTGGGCACTGAGCACCAGTAGCCCAGCTGACGGAGAAGGGCGTTTCAACCGAGCCCAGTGCTGACCCCACACGCACACTTCCCACAGGGGTCACCGGATCTCGATCAGGAGCAGGAACACAGCTCAATTTTCCCCCCACTCCCTAACCGAGACCGCCAAGGCCAATTTGAACCACAGCTCCCGTTTCATACTCTCTCTACACCGACCTTCAACTCCCAGGCTCGAGGCCTCTGCCAGTGCAGCTCTGGACCTGGCCACCAGCAATGAGAGCTGCAGCGACCAGTCAGTGCGTCAAAGATTGAAACATATAGGATTCTGAGGGGCATTGGCAGGGTAGATGCTGAGAGGTTGTTTCCCCTGGCTGGAGAGTCCAAAATTAGGGGGCACAGTCTCAGGATAAGGGGTCGGCAATTTAAGACTGAATTTCTTCACTCAAGAGGGTTGTGAGTCTTTGGAATTCTCTACCACAGAGGATGCTGAATCGTTGAGTATATTCAAGGCTGAGATGGATAGTTTGTTGGCCTCGAGGGGAACCAAGGAATGTGGGGACCGGGCGGGAAAGTGGAGTTAAGGTCGAAGATCAGCCATGATCTTATTGAATGGCGGAGGAGCAGGCTTGAGGGGCTGCATGGCCTACTCCTGCTCCTGTTTCTTATGTTCTTGAAGGATACAGAATCCACCGTGAAAAGGACAGTAATGATTCCACTTGTTAAAGCCCCTGCACTGCCAACCTCTTGCTGTTGTTTCAATGAGAAGAGCGATTTGCTTATCACACCACAACACTGCCACCTGCCAACACACACTGGTATTTATGGGTTATTTGTACTCTCTCTTTCTCGAACACCGATTTATAGACACCAACCAACTGGTCCGAGTAGCCATTTTCATGCCTGAATACATGAAAGACATTTCACCCACCAGCAGTATTACGAAGTACTTACAGCACAGAAACAGGTCCGTGCCGGTGTTTATACTCCACACGAGCCTCCTCGTCATCTCACCCTATCCTTCTATTCCTTTCTTCCTCGTGTTTATCCAGCTTCCTCTTAAATGCATCTGTGCTATTCACCTCAACCCCTCCCTGTAGCAGCGAGTTCCACATTCTCTCCACTCCCTGGGTAAAGAAGTTTCTCCTGAATTCCCTATTGGATTTATCAGTCACTGCCTTTTATTTATGGGCCCCGAGTTCTGGTCTCCCCCACAAGAGGAGCGTTCAGGCACTATAGAGTGTAGGAATGAATGGGTGGGGAGTTGCAGAATCCCTATAGAGGTCAGGCCCAAAATGAACACAGACTTCCTTGTGCCTCAGGTGTGGTACTGACACACACGAGACCGTGAAGGTGGCAGGTTTAATTCCTGGTGTGTGCTGAATGAGCTGATCACTGCCAAGGTGTCTGGGTGCTCTGAAAGGGGGCTCAAGAACAGGGTAACCGCTGCAACAATGAACCTCAACGTTTAAGGTAAGGGGGAGAAATGTCAGACAACGTTCCCGCTGCTGATAACTATCCAGTGCCTCCTGGAAGTGAAAAGCATATTAGGAGTACTGAGTATGATTCAACGAACCCTGTCTGGGGTATCACTGCATTAAAACTTTACACAACATAATAATTAGGAGCAGGAGTAGGCCATATGGCCCCTCGAGCCTGCTCCACCATTCAGTATCATGTCTGATCATTGACCTCAACTCCACTTTCCTGCCTGATCCCCATATGCCTTGATTCCCTTAGTGTCGAAAAATCTATCGATCGCAGTCTTGAATATACTCATTTAACATCCACAGCCCTCTGGGGCAGAGAATTCCAAAGATTCACCACCCTCTGAGTGAAGAAATTCCTCCTCATCTCAGTCCTAAATGGCCGACCCCTTATCCCGAGACTATGCCCCCATTTCTACTCTCCAGCCCGGGGAAAACAACCTCCCCGCATCTACCGTCAAACCCCTCAGAATCACCTCTCATTCTTCTAAACTCCAGAGAGTATAGATCCATCCTACGCAATATCTCCTCACAGAACATGCCTCTCATATCAGGAATCAATCGAGTGAGCCTTCGTCGCACCGCCTGTAAGGCAAGTATGTCCTTCCTCAGATATGGAGACTGAAACTGTGTGCAGTACTCCAGGTGTGGCCTCAGCAAAACCCTGTACAGTTGTAGCAAAGCTTACATTTCACATCAAACTTGCTCTTCATGTTCATGCTGAAGATGTGCATCCGCAGGTTGGCAGCTGCAGTCACAAAGTTCATGGCGGGGGTATCATCCTGTCAACGCAATCAATGAGGGAAACAAATTTAATCTGTCTCTGAAAGAATGTGTGCACGAGTGTGTAAAATAAAATATACGTAACACCATCTCTCATCCATTCCTTTGTTACCTCCAGATTTGACTATTCCAACGCTCTCCTGGCCGGCCTCCCACCTTGCATCCTCCGTAAACTTGAGCTCCTCGAAAACTCGGCTGTCCCGTGTCCTAGCTCGCAACATCCCGTCCACCCATCACGTCCCTACACTCGCTGACTGGTTCCCAGTCCAGCAACACCTCAATTTTAAAATTATCACCCTCGTTTTCAAATCCCTCCATGGCCTCGCCCCATCTCGTCTCTGTAACTTCCTCCAGCCCCACAACCCCACGAGATCTCTGCGCTCCTCAATTCTGGACTCTTGCATATCCCCGATTTCCATCGCTCCACAATTGGTGGCCGTGCCTTCAGCTGCCTGGGCCCCAAGCTCTGGAATTCCCTCCCTAAACCTGTCCACCTTCCTACCTCTCTATCTTCCTCGCTCCTTAAAAACCTACCGTGACCAAGCTTTTGGTCACCTGTCCCAATATCTCATGTGGTTCGGTGTCAAATTTTGTTTGATAATCACCCCTGTGAAGCCCAACCACGTTAAAGGCGCTATACAAATGCAAAGTGTTGTCACAAATATTTTACAAGGCTCGATCACGTTTGTGGATTGTACAGCGGTCTCCCTATGACTCCTGATTTCTTGCTCTTCCGAGAAGCACAATCTTGGATCTACCCAGGAGCACTCCCTCCCCTCTCAGAGACTCAATAACCCCAGCACTGCCTTTACACCATGAGGTCCTCTCTCAGCTTGCTCAAGAGACTGTCAACCTGATGATCTCACAAACCGCAATATAACCTGAATCCTGTGTCTCAATCGCTGTGTCCCACAGAACCTTACAGCAGAGAAGCCAGCCATTCGGCCCATCATGCCCATATTGCCCCTTGTCCACACTATCCACAAACATGGCAGCAGCTTCTACATGTACACACTGCTAATACGAAGCTCTAGCTCTCAATCTACGTCTGTCGGTCCCTCACCTGTCTCTGTGCTGTCAGACCGTTTGTACACTCGGCAAATCCCTGGATGAGACCTAACTTCCTACCGCTCAACATCAGGAAGACTGAAGCCATCGTCTTTGGCCCCCACACAAAAATAAGCTCCATCCTCCCTCTGGTTAAACCAAACGGTTTGCATTCAGCATCCTGTCCGACCTGAGCTTTAAACCCCGTCTCCTATCAAACACCAAGACCAGTGTCCCGGGGTATGGGGGTTCAGGCACTGTATAAATGCCGGGAGTGGTGATCAGTGTCCCGTGGTGTGGGGGTTCAGGCAGTGTATAAATGCCGGGAGTGGTGATCAGTGTCCCGGGGTGTGGAGGTTCAGGCAGTGTATAAATGCCGGGAGTGGTGATCAGTGTCCCGTGGTGTGGGGGTTCAAGGCAGTGTATAAATGCCGGGAGTGGTGATCAGTGTCCCGTGGTGTGGGGGTTCAAGGCAGTGTATAAATGCCGGGAGTGGTGATCAGTGTCCTGTGGTGTGGGGGTTCAGGCAGTGTATAAATGCCGGGAGTGGTGATCAGTGTCCCGTGGTGTGGGGGTTCAAGGCAGTGTATAAATGCCCGGAGTGGTGATCAGTGTCCCGTGGTGTGGGGGTTTGACGGAGCTCTGCCTGCTGGGGAACCCAGCTCCCTTGCAGGCTGCTCAGTGATAGGTCGGTGCCCTCCTTTCCTTCAAAATAGAGCCTTCTTGCCACAATTTCTGCTCACAACCTGCAAACCTGTGAACGGCTACAATAACGTGTGGGTTATGGAACTGGATTGGCAACACAGAGTTGTGAAGAATGACCACAGAAGCGGCCGCATTGTTGTAAAAAAAACCTTCCATTTCTACAGCGCCTTTCACAACCACCAGACATCCCAAAGCGTGTTGCAGCCAATGAAATACTTTTAAAATGTGGTCACTGTTGTAATGTAGGAAACGTGGCCGCCAATTTGCAATGTGACAAATGTTAGCCAGGAGACCAGGGTCAACTCACCTGCTCCTCTTCAAAGTGGTGCCATGGGATCTTTTACATCCACACGAGAGCAAACCGGCCCTCGGTTTAACGTCTCACCCGAAAGACGGCACCTCTGACAGTGTAGCACTCCCTCAGTGCTGCATTGGAGTGTCAGCCTAGATTTATGTGCTCAAGTGTCGGGAATTGAACACACGATCTTCTGATTCAAGAGACGAGAGTGCTATCCACTGAGCCACGGCTGACACTTAAAAACGCACTAATGTCCTTCAAGAAAGGGAGCCTGCCACCCCTAGCAACTGGTCCCAGTTACATACTGCGTGGTTGATGCTGAAAGCGCTCAGAACCTCCCGAGCAATGATCCTTGCAGAGGCAGCCCATCACCGGCACCAAGCCAGTGTCGCCACAACCCGAGAACAAATTAAAAACAGCGTAATCTGCTGCCAATGAATAAAGATGGACAAAGCGCCCTTTGTCCTTCTCAGTGTGGTGTCAAAAGACCGTCTCTGGGCTGTCCCGGGGTTGAACTGTGGCCACAGGCAATGGTAGGGATGATTTCATTACCCCGCGCTCCCAATCCAATCGCCGGCCCGCATTCCCTTTCCACTGGCACTTTTACCAGAGTGATTGTGGAATATGTAAACATTCTCCGACTCATTCCAGAAGAAGCTTTCGCCCCATGAGCACATAACCTAGGCTGACATTCCAGTGTGGTACTGAGGGAGCGCTGCACTGTCGGAGAGGCAGTACTGAGGGAGTGCTGCACTGTCGGAGGGGCAGTACTGAGGGAGTGCTGCACTGTTGGAGGGGCAGTACTGAGGGAGTGCCTCACTGTCGGAGGGGCAGTACTGAGGGAATGCCTCACTGTCAGAGGGGCAGTACTGAGGGAGTGCTGCACTGTTGGAGGGGCAGTACTGTGGGAGCGCTGCACTGTCGGAGGGGCTGTACTAAGGGAGTGCCGCACTGTCGGAGGGGCAGTACTGAGGGAGCGCCGCACTGTCGGAGGGGTAGTACTGAGGGAGCACTACACTGTCGGAGGGGCAGTACTGAGGGAGTGCTGCACTGTTGGAGGGGCAGTACTGTGGGAGCGCTGCACTGTCGGAGGGGCTGTACTAAGGGAGTGCCGCACTGTCGGAGGGGCAGTACTGAGGGAGCGCCGGACTGTCGGAGGGGTAGTACTGAGGGAGCACTGCACTGTCGGAGGGGCAGTACTGAGGGAGCGCCGCACTGTCGGAGGGGTAGTACTGAGGGAGCACTGCACTGTCGGAGGGGCAGTACTGAGGGAGTGCCTCACTGTCGGAGGGGCAGTACTGAGGGAGTGCCTCACTGTCAGAGGGGCAGTACTGAGGGAGTGCTGCACTGTTGGAGGGGCAGTACTGTGGGAGCGCTGCACTGTCGGAGGGGCTGTACTAAGGGAGTGCCGCACTGTCGGAGGGGCAGTACTGAGGGAGCGCCGCACTGTCGGAGGGGTAGTACTGAGGGAGCACTGCACTGTCGGAGGGGCAGTACTGAAGGAGTGCTGCACTGTTGGAGGGGCAGTACTGTGGGAGCGCTGCACTGTCGGAGGGGCTGTACTAAGGGAGTGCCGCACTGTCGGAGGGGCAGTACTGAGGGAGCACTGCACTGTCGGAGGGGCAGTACTGAGGGAGCACTGCACTGTCGGAGGGGCAGTACTGAGGGAGCGCTGCAGTGTTGGAGGGGCAGTACTGAGGGAGTACTGCTCTGTCGGAGGGGCAGTACTGAGGGAGTGTTGCACTGTCGGAGGGGCAATACTGAGGGAGTACTGCTCTGTCGGAGGGGCAGTACTGTGGGAGTGCTGCACTGTCGGAGAGCTGGTACTGAAGGAGTGCTGCACTGTCAGAGGGGCAGTACTGAGGGAGTGCTGCAGTGTCGGAGGGGCAATACTGAGGGAGTACTGCACTGTCGGATGAGACGTTAAAATGAGAGCTCGTCTGCCATCTCAGTTGGACGTAAAAGATCCCATGGCACTATTTGGAAGAGGAGTAGGGAAGCTCTCCCCGGCATTCTGGCCAATATTTATCTTTCAACCACGAAAACAGATTATCCGCTCATTATCACAGTGCTACTTGTGGGAGATTGTTGTGCGCAAATTGGCTGCCTCGCTTCCTATATTACAAGTAACGGCCTGTGAAGCGCGTTGGGACTTCCTGAGGTTGTGAAAGGCGCAATATAAATGCAAGTCTTTCTTAGTCTGGGCTGAATTTTAACCCAGATCCTAATTCCGTAACCTGACTCAATACTCCCTCTAATTAATGTCGATCCCTGAGTGCAGTCTAAACAATATCAACTTTTTTTAAACTTAGGAAACAAGCAATATTAAAAGGTGCCCAGCCTCACCTTGTCCCAGACCAGCTCCCCTCCGTCGCCTTTCTCAGCCAATCGGGCTTTGAGGTGATCAACACTCTGAGCAAACAGGTGTGCGTAGCTCTTCACATCCAGGACTTGCTGGTCCTTCAGGCCAGCCTGAGAGGTGCCTGTTTGCGGCAGCGTCGTGCTGGTCTCTAAACAATAAGAACAATATATTCACAACGGCTGCAGGGCAGAGGAAAAGTATTGCGCAGTTAATCTTCAGGGTTAAAGCCCACTCCACAGTGCAGGATGGTGGATAAAGTTATAGGAGAAATATTAGTCGAGGCATGGAATACAAGAGCAAGGAGGTTATGCTTGAACTGTATAAAACACTGGTTAGGCCGCAGCTGGAGTACTGTGTGCACCACATTACAGGAAAGATATGATTGCACTAGAGAGGGTACAGAGTAGATTTACAAGGATGTTGCCTGGATTGGATAATTTTGGCTATGAGGAAAGATTGGAGATGCTGGGTCTGTTTTCTTTGGACAGAGGAGGCTGAGGGGAGACCTGATTGAGGTGTATAAAATTATGAGGGGCCTGGATAGAGTGGATAAGAAGGACCTATTTCCTTTAGCAGAGGGGGCATAGATTTCAAGTAATTGGGAGGAGGTTTAGAGGAAATATAAGGGGTAATTTCTTCACCCAGAGGGTGGTGGGGGTCTGGAACTCACTGCCTGAAAGGGTGGTAGAGGCAGAAACCCTCACCACATTTAAAAAATACTTGGATGTGCACCTGAAGTGCCGTAACCTACAGGGCTACGGACCGACAGCTGGAAAGTGGGATTAGGCTGGATAGCTCTTGATCAGCCGGCGCGGACACGATGGGATGAAATGGCTTCCTTCCGTGCTGTATAATACAGAAGTCAGTGCTAATATTTTTGCATTACGAGAATGTATTCTGTATGATAGAGATTAACACATGGTTCAGGTTGCCTCGTTAGGATTCCACAGGGAAATGCTCAGTAAGCAGGCTTCAGGTTGATGGAATTCAAGAAGAACCAAAGGTTTGTGCAAGAATTATAGTTTAGAGACAACACTCTAGGCTTCAACTGTTAGTATTCTGTTAAGGAATGATGTTTATAACCAGGCAAAACTGCTATCTTTTGCATAAACGACACCCATATTCCAGTGAGAATGGGGAGAACATGGTGCGACATCGCCATCTACTGGTGCAGCAGTGTGTGACACGTAAAGATCACATGACAATAATCTCGGCATTGATTCGGTTTAGAAACAGCGTAGAAGGCGGCCATTCCGGCTGACAAAGAGCCGCACGGCCCTCGGTCAGCAGCCCTAAAGGTCACATACAAACCCATGAACAGTGACGGAAAGGCAAAGAGCACCCAGCCCAACCAGTCCGCCCCACACAACTGCGACACCCCCCACACTGAAACACTCCACCCCAACCGGAGCCATGTGATCCATTGGGAGAGGCAAAAACCAGCTAAAAACCCAGGCCAATTTAGGGAGAAAAAAATCTGGGAAAATTCCTCGCCGACCCATGCAATCGAAACTAGTCCAGGAGATCACCCTGGCCGTATTCTATTCCCTCTGTACTTATCATTATATCTGCTCCGCCCAACAAAAGGTCATCCAGTCTAATCCCAATTACCAGCTCTAGGTCTGTAACCCTGCAGGTTACTGCACTTTAAGTGCCCATCCAACCATCTCTTAAAAGTGGTGAGGGTTTCTGCATCCACCACTCTTCCAGGCAGCGAGTTCCAGATCCCCACAACCCTCTATGTAAAGAAGCCCCACCCCCCCTCAAATCCCCTCTAAACCTTCCACCAACCACCTTAAAACTATACCCCCTCATAATAGACCTCTCCACCAATGGAAATAGACCCTTACTATCCACTATGTTCAGGCCCCTCAATATTTTGTACACCTCAATGAGGTCTCCTCTCAACCCCCTCTGTTCCAATGAGAACAAACCCAGCCTATCCAATCTGTCCTCATAACTAAGATTCTCCATTCCAGGCAGCATCCTAGTAAATCTCCTCTGCACCCACTCTAGTGCAATCACTCCCTTTCTGTAATACGGTGACCAGAACTGCACGCAGTACTCCAGCTGTGGCCTAACCAATGTATTATACAATTTAAGCATAACCTCCCTGCTTTTATATTCTATGCCTCGGCCAATAAAGGCAAGCATTCCGTATGCCTTCTTAACCACCTTAACCACCTGGCCTGCTACTTTCAAGGATCTGTGGACAAGCACTCCAAGGTCCCTTTGTTTATCTACACTATTACGTGGCCTACTGCTTAATGTGTATACCCTTTCCTTATTAGCCCTCCCCAAGTGCATCACCTCACACTTCTCTGAATTAAATTCCATTTGCCCCTGCTCTGCCCACCTGACCAGCAGATTGATATCCTCCTGCAGCCCATGACTTTCCTCTTCATCATCAACCACACAGCCAATTTTAGTGTCGTCTGCAAACATTTTAATCATACTCCCTATATTCAAATCTAAATCGTTGATATATACCACAAAAAGCAAAGGATCCAGTACTGAGCCCTGCGGAACCCCACTGGAAACATCCTTCCAGTCACAAAAACATCCATCAATCATTACCCTTTGCTTCCTACCTCCAAGCCAATGTTAGATCCAACTTGCCACTTTGCCCTTCATCCCATGGGCTTTAAACTTCATTACCAGTCTACCATGTGGGACCTTATCAAAAGCGTTGCTAAAGTCCATATATACTACATCGTACGCGCTACCCTTATTAATCTTCTTGGTTACCTCCTCAAAAAATTCAATCAGGTTAGTCAAACACGATCTTCCCTTAATAAATCCATGCTGACTGTCCCTAATTAATCCTTGCCTTTTCAAATATAGATTTATCCTGTCTTTCAGGATTTTTTCCAATAATTTTCTCACCACTGAGGTTAGGCTGACAGGCCTGTAATTACTCGGCCTATCCCTTTCTCCCTCCTTAAACAAGGGTACTACATTAGCAGTCCTCCAATCCTCCGGCACCATGCCCATATCCAAAGAGGACTGGAAAATGATGATCAAGGCCTCTGCTATTTCCTCTTTTACTTCGCTCAACAGCCTGGTGTGCATTTCATCCGGGCCTGGGGACTTATCTACTTTCAAAGCTGCTAAACCCTTAATACTTCCTCTCACTATATTTATTTCATCCAGAATATCACACTCCTCTTTGATAGCAGTATCTGCATTACTTCTTTCCTTTGTGAAAACAGATGCAAAGTATTCGTTAAGAACCCTACCAACATCTTCGCCTCCACACAAAGATTACCCTCATGGTCTCTAATAGGCCCAACCCTTTCTTTAGTTACCCTCTTACTCTTAATATATTTATAGAACGAACAGCTTAGGGTTTTCCTTAATTTTACTGGCCAAGAATTTCTCGTGCTCTCTCTTAGCATTCCTAATATCCTTTTTAATTTTGCCTCTTAACTTTCTATATTCCTCTAAAGATTCTATAGTATTTAGCTGTTGGTATATGACATAAGCGTCCCTTTTTTTCTTAATCTTCCTCTGTAAGTCTCTAGTCCACCATGGCTAAATCACTCCTTAACTTAGCAAAATTAGCTTTTCCCCAATTCGGAACTTTTATTCCAGGCCGATTCTTGTCCTTATCCATAACCAACTTGAATCTGACTGAATTATGGTCACTGGCACCCAAGTGCTCCCCCACTAATACCCCTTCAACCGGCCCAGCTTCATTCCCCAAAACTAGATCCAAGACCGCCCCCTCTCACGTTGGGCTTGCTACATACTGACTAAAAAAGTTCTCGAACGCATTTCAAAAATTCCGCACCCTCTATACCCTTCACACTAAATTTGTCCCAATCAATATTTGGATAATTAAAATCCCCTACTATTACTGCCCTATGGTTTTTGGACTTCACAGCAATTTGCCGACATATTTGCTCCTCTATCTCCCTCCCACTGTTTGGGGGTCTATAATACACGCCCAGCAGTGTGATCGCCCCTTTTCTATTTTTCAATTCGACCCATATGGCTTCATTTGAGTTTAGAGCAAGTCGTTTGACATTTGACATCTTGGTGTATAAATAGGCTCCCCCCCTTCAGTAATATTTTGGTATTCTGCGCTGAGAACACGACAGGATTGATTAATAGTTAGCAGACCCGATGGATATCCTACTCGTAAGTATAGACGTATAACTTGCTTGCACTTTCTGTTGATATTAACAAAACCAACAAGTTGATGTTTTTTGTAGCGTCCGAACCTATATAATTTGGATTAATCTACTCGGTTGAGCCAACACACATCCAAACCAACCGTTCTGTAATTGTATATATTCTGACAATGACTGGAACTTTCGATAAACACAGTAGCCTACCATGTACCTTTAGCCAAGATTCTGAAAAGCAAAAGACAGTGCCATGATCCAAATTCTAATTATTTCCTCCCCTGCCCTCCTCGCTAGGTAATCGATCTGCTAGCGATGTATGAGTCACCGATGGGAATTCAACAAGTGGCCAACCTTTATGTGGGAACCTAGTCATGGAGTAGCAACAGACTGTTTTCGGCTCCTCTCTGGTCCAGAGGCACTAGAAGAACCCCACCTGCTGCCCCGACTAAGATCATTTATCCCAGCACCGAGGGATCAAATCCGGGACTTCCCCAAAGCTCTTGGTTTGGTCACACCCTGCCACATGAACCAATCAGAAAACTCGCCTCCCGACAACTTCAGACCGCTCCCTCCCAGGGGGTGTCTGAGAGTTTATCCAGTGATGACCCGAGTCATACGGATCAGATGGTTTATGTCGATTTATTCGGGATGGCAGCGAGAGCATTACAATTGCCCTGTGAACTTCAGGACTAGAGAGGGAATGTGGGGGTGGGAGGTTGGAAACAATAACCAGGAGTCCCACTCCTGATTCATATCTAATAACTAGATAACATTTATAATGTTGAAAGAAACTTTGAACGGACCGCACACCCCCCAAAAAAATTAGAGGGAACATTGCCAATAACCCTGCCGGAACTGTGCATGTGGGAAATCCTCTAAGGTGTGCTGTGCCCCATGGTTGAATAGCACTGACTGCCAGGATTCACACTAGGCAGCGGTATCAAAGGACATTTAGTGTTAATTCTATTCAGGTGGTGGATATTAATTGGGAACTCTTCTGTGTTCATATATATGGGAAGCTTATCTTGGGGGTGCCCGGTATATAATGTGTGCCTCTGTAAATAAAGGCGTGTTAGCGACTGAAGACTAGGCTCTAGTATTCTATGCTTCACCACCTGGCTATTCGACTTTTACATTTAGTACCCATGGAAATGCACCCCAACAAGGAGTCAATGTATCTGAAGTGGAAAGGGGTGAAGAGAGGAGGGCACGATTAAAAGTCAAGGCCTTGCTCGAGGAGCACACGTACCATAACTTTCGATTGCAGCCCAGTCTAAGGGAACTGGTGCTTTCCTCTTGCGCCACAGTTGATCCATTGTGAGCAGGTACTTTATATCATCCCTGAAAAGCTAAGAAAAGATCGGTGTGTAAAAACCTTACAAGATTAACATAGAAACATAGAAAATAGGTGCAGGAGTAGGCCATTCAGCCCTTCTAGCCTGCACCACCATTCAATGAGTTCATGGCTGAACATGCAACTTCAGTACCCCATTCCTGCTTTCTCACCATACCCCTTGATCCCCCGAGTAGTAAGGACTTCATCTAACTCCTTTTTGAATATATTTAGTGAATTGGCCTCAACTACTTTCTGTGGTAGAGAATTCCACAGGTTCACCACTCTCTGGGTGAAGAAATTCCTCCTCATCTCGGTCCTAAATGGCTTCCCCCTTATCCTTAGACTGTGTCCCCTGGTTCTGGACTTCCCCAACATTGGGAACATTCTTCCTGCATCCAACCTGTCTAACCCCGTCAGAATTTTAAACGTTTCTATGAGGTCCCCTCTCATTCTTCTGAACTCCAGTGAATACAAGCCCAGTTGATCCAGTCTTTCTTGATAGGTCAGTCCCACCATCCCGGGAATCAGTCTGGTGAACCTTCGCTGCACTCCCTCAATAGCAAGAATGTCCTTCCTCAGGTTAGGAGACCAAAACTGTACACAATACTCCAGGTGTGGCCTCACCAAGGCCCTGTACAACTGTAGCAACACCTCCCTGCCCCTGTACTCAAATCCCCTTGCTATGAAGGCCAACATGCCATTTGCTTTCTTAACCGCCTGCTGTACCTGCATGCCAACCTTCAATGACTGATGTACCATGACACCCAGGTCTCTTTGCACCTCCCCTTTTCCTAATCTGTCACCATTCAGATAATAGTCTGTCTCTCTGTTTTTACCACCAAAGTGGATAACCTCACATTTATCCACATTATACTTCATCTGCCATGCATTTGCCCACTCACCTAACCTATCCAAGTCGCTATAACAGATCGAATCAACCACTGATTACTGTCGTCAACTTTGGTTTAAACAGTAACATTCCACTTTCCTGATGGCTTACTGTCCAGCGTAGTGCTGATCCATACAGCCCATAATGTCGCAGGATCAATCCCTGGTCACTGCCGAGCTCTCTGATCTCAGCTTTCACAGCGGTGGGGCATTGCAACTCGTCTCCATGCCTACTGGCGGCCCGTGACAGCCGTGGCTCAGTGGGCAGCACTCTCGCCTCGGAGTCAGAAGGTTGTGGGATAAAGTCCCACTCCAGGGACTTGAGCACAAAATCCAGGCTGACACTCCCAGTGCAGTGCTGAGGGAGTGCTGCACTGTCGGAAGGTGGCGTCTTTTGGATGAGCCGAGGATTTGGATTAAACCGAGGCCCTGTCTGCCCTCTCAGCTGGACATAAAAGATCCCACAGCACCATTCGAAGAAACGTGAACATTCTGCTCCTCCCCCGAATGGGTCAGTAGATAACTCGGCACAATCCGGGGCGTGAGCATCGGACCGTCCGATCGGTGTAGCTCAGTGCCACAGCAAGCCGTGCATTTACCCACCGAGCCACGGCAGAGCTGGGACACATTCTTTCTAAACATTTTAAACCAAGCGAGCTCGGGAGGATCAGGTGACATTGGACCTGTGGTTCCCAAAGCTCTCCACCACTGGGTCTGGGTCTGTTGTAGACTCATTGATAGAGACTGGTCAACAACTCCATTATCGTTGGATCGTGGGACGACCAGGATGGCGAACTAGATAGACCTTTGCCTTTCTATGTTTAGCAATTCCTATGTTCTATTCTTCTGATGATCTTATATTTACGTTCTGTAGTTACAGATTCACTGACCAGTAGAAACAGTTTTTCTAATTTACAGAATCAAAGTTCCTTCTCATTTTGAGCACCTACATCAGACCACTAGCCGTTTGCCCCAGCCAAGCTTATGTTACGTGCAAGAGTGGTACAGGGTGCCGAGCAGGAGAGAGATCTCCGGGGGTTCCAGTGAGTAAATCTACTGGATGATCGTAGGCAAACTTAATTCTTTATACAACTAGCAATTCCCACGTTGCTAAATATTTAGAACCGTGTGCGAGGCTATAACGGGGTCCGAGGCACAAACTCCACCCTCAGACTGCAAGGTCACCCCAGACACTGGAACACGTTGCATCCTGTCCATCCACTCCTCACTGTTCACTGAGTAACGAGGGAATGTGAAAGTCTCAATGACTGTACCTTGTTGAATATTTTGACTGGATCGTACCCAGTGGATCTGGCCCAGTCCTTTGTGGATACACGGTTGATGCCACCGTCCTCGTTGGAAGCTCCTGCCCTCGCTGCTGCATCCGACAGCTCCCCTACCAACAAGAAAATTGGCAAACACACTTAGGAACATGAGAATTAGGAGCAGGAGTCGGCCCCTCGAGCCTGCTCCACCATTCAATATCATGTCTGATCTTCGAACTCAATTCCACTTGCTTGCACTATCCCCATATCCCTCGATTCCTCTAGAGTTCAAAAATCTGTCAATCTCAGCCTCGAATAATACTCAACGACTTAGCATCCCTCTGGCGTGGAGAATTCCAAAGATTCACAACCATGAGTGAAGAAATTTCTCCTCATAAGAGCGTAAGAAGTAGGAACAGGAGTAGGCCATATGGCCCCTCGAGCCTGCTCCGCCATTTAATACGATCATGGCTGATCCGATCATGGACTCAGGTTCACTTCCCTGCCCATTCCCCATAACCCCTTATATCTCCTTATCGGTTAAGAAACTGTCTATTTCTGTCTTAAATTTATTCAATGTCCCAGCTTCCACAGCTCTCTGAGGCAGCGAATTCCACAGATTTACAACCCTGAGAAGAAATTTCTCCTCATCTCAGTTTTAAATGGGCGGCCCCTTATTCTAAGATCATGCCCTCTAGTTCTAGTCTCCCCCATCAGTGGAAACATTCTCTCTGCATCCACCTTGTCAAGCCCCCTCATAATCTTATACGTTTCGATAAGATCACCTCTCATTCTTCTGAATTCCAATGAGTAGAGGCCCAACCTACTCAACCTTTCCTCATAAGTCAACCCCCTCATCCCTGGAATCAACCTAGTGATCTAATCATTTCAGTCCTAAATGGCTGACCCCTTATCCTGAGACTATGACCCCCTAGTTCTAGACTCTCCAGCCTGGGGGAAACAACATCTTAGCATTTACCCTGTCAAGCCCTCTAGGAATGTTATATGTTTCAATGAGATTACCTCTAATTCCTCTAAACTCCAGAGACGTATAGACCCATTCTACTCAATTTACACAAAAAAAACATCTTCATCCCATCCCTAGTACTGATGATCAACACTGGCTGAACTGCAGCTGAATAGTGATGGGGAGAATCATACAATGTACAGCACAGAAACAGGCCATTCGGCCCAACTGGTCCACGCCAGGGTTTATATGCTGCACACGACCCTCCTCCCATCCTAGTTCATCACACCCCATCAACCTAACCTTCTATTCCTTTCTCCCACAGGTACTATTTAGCTTTCCCTTAAATGCATCTATCCTACCAGTCACTGTGGTAGCGAGTTCCACATTCTCACCGCTGTCTGGGTAAAAAAAGTTTCTCCTGAATTCCCCATTGGATATATTGGTGACTATCTTATATTGATGGCTCCTAGTTCTGGTCTTCCCCACAAGTGGAAACATCTTCTCTGTCTACCCTATTGAACCCTTTCATAATATTAAAGACCTCTATCGGGTCACCCCTCAGCCTTCTCTTCTCTAGAGAAAAGAGCCCCAACCGGTTCAGTTTTTCCTGATAGGCAGTGAGGAGAGAAATCAGGCTTGTGTGTATTTTGTTTTAAAGTAACTTTGGAAAGGAAGAGTGTGTTGTGATCTAATCACGTGTGACTGGTGTTGACTGGCTATGTCCAGGGGTCAGATCCCCACCACAACTATGTTCTGTAGCAAGGTCGACAACTTAGTAAATGGCATCACGGTTTAGTTCTACCACTCAGCTGGATGGTACCCTGCGACACGCTGCTGGACAGAATAACACTCCTTTATGCTAGTTTATTGCAGGTCAAATTAAGATCATGTACTTACAGGCAGCCTCTGGGTCGGCCGTGTCAGGAGATACTTCCTGGTCAGCATCTTCCTCTCCAAACAACTGGCTACAGAAAGAACAGAAATTATTAGCACTCTTCCATTTAGTGTTGGATGCTCTCCTGGATCGGCCAAATCCAACCCAATGGACCAAACTCACCCCTACTGTACACAACCCAATGGACCAACCCACCCCTACTGTACACAACCCAATGGACCAACCCACCCCTACTGTACACAACCCAATGGACCAATTCAAATCCCCTAGCTATAAAGGCCAACATACCATTTGCCTTCTTCACCCACTTTCAGTGACTGATGAACCATGACACCCAGGTCTCGTTGCACCTCCCCTTTTCCTAGTCTGCCTCCATTCAGTACTCAGCCCAATGGACCAAACTCACCCCTACCGTACACAACCCAATGACCAAACCCACCCCTACTGTACACAAACCAATGACCAAACCCACCCCTACTGTACACAACCCAATGACCAAACCCACCCCTACTGTACACAACCCAATGACCAAACCCACCCCTACTGTACACAACCCAATGACCAAACCCACCCCTACTGAACACAACCCAATGGACCAAACCCACCCCTACTGAACACAACCCAATGGACCAAACCCACCCCGACTGAACACAACCCAATGGACCAAACACACCCCTACTGTACACAACCCAATGACCAAACCCACCCCTACTGTACATAAGCCCAATGGACTAAACCATTCCCATTAAATGTGTCAACCAGAACATTTAAAAGAAATTTAAATACCAGAAGCTAAATAAGCAAGGAGATGGGGCGAAAGCAGATAGCTCGGGGGGGTGTGTCTTAGTACAGACACAAATGGGCCGAATCCCGCACTAAGAATTTTATGATTGCGCAAAATCTTAATAGACCAAATGCGTTTATTGCACAGAATCCCAATGGATCAAATCCCTTGCTATGATAGAGATTCAATACCTATGTTCACTTACACTGTTTGAGGCCACAGCGAGGTATTTGTTCTGGGAATGTGGGCAGGGCTGGCAAGGCCACATTTATTGCCCATCCCTCATTGCCCTGAGGCCAAGAGTCAACCATGCAGTGTGGGGCCAGACCCGGTAAGGACGGCAGATTCCCCCTCTTGAAGGGCATGAGTGAAGGAGTTGGGTTTCTACGTGGCAGCGCAGCTGAGAGGGAACATTTCATGGTCATTTTACCCGGTGCCAGCCCAGATGTACTGAACTCAATTTCTTTCAAGCTCTGGATCAGTAGTCCAGGACCTTAGATACTCGGCTACTGTACCCTGGGCGTGAATGTGGGTCCAAAGTGCCTATACCTCGCAAGTTAAAAAATCCACGACTGCATCGGAAAGTAAAATCAAGCTCCCCCTCCAATGTTCACTCTTTTTTTGCGGCCCATTCAGTTTTGTGCACCTTGGAAGAGCTGGTCCCAGGCTGCGCAGGTCTGGCAGAGAGCTAGGCGGCCATGTGACCTTGTGGCCCGCTCCCCCGAGACCTGCCCGTGACGCAGGGTGACCAATCCACTCGCCTGTTCAAAAACAAGCCCGACACACACGCACTGGCAACCATTTCCCGTTAGTTGTTGAGACACAGGCAGGCAGGCACACAAGTGCGCACTTCTCTGCTCCTTACTTGAAGAGATACTTTGCCCAAACGATACAGTGGATTGGCTCTGAAGGAGTGTTTCGGATTGTGCAACCTGGGAATGTTTTCTGCGTGGGTTTGGGCTGGCACTCGTAGCATTCTGTTATTCCCTGCGAAAAGAACAAATTGTAATTTCAGCAGCATTGGGACAGGTCCCAGACTCTCACTGAAGCTGTGTTATTTGTGGGAGAGAAAACAAACCGGTGTGCGATAAGGTGAGAGCCCCGAGGAAAGGAAGACTTGTGTGAGCCTCAGAGGGGACGGTATTAACTGCGAGGCCAGTCATGCCACAGCAAGTTTTTAAGTTGATCAAAAGTGCTGTGCTTTTTCAGCTGAACACTCAAGGATGAGGGCAATGTCGGGACATTAAGAAAAGACAAAAGACATGCATTTCTATCGCATCTTTTATGACCTCCAGATGTGCCAAAGCGTTTTACAGCCAATGAAGTACTTTTGAAGTGTAGTCACTGTTGTAATGTAGGAAACACGGCAGCCAATTTGCGCACAGCAAGCTCCCACAAACAGCATTGTGATAATGACCAGATCATCTGTTTTTTGTTACGTTGATTGAGGGTTAAGTATTGGCCAGGACACCGGGGATAACTCCCCTGCTCTTTTTCGAAATAGTGCCGCGGGATCCTTGACATCCACCTGAGAGAGCAGACGGGGCCTCGGTTTAACGTCTCATCCGAAGGACAGCATCTCCGACAGTGCGGCGCTCCCTCAGCACGGCACTGGGAGTGCCAGCCTGGATTTTGTGCTCAAGTCTCTGGAGTGGGACTTGAACCCACGACCTTCTGACTCAGAGGCGAGGGTGCTACTCACTGAGCCACAGCTGACACTAAAACCCCCACAGTGGGCCAGAATGGGCCTTTGAGGGTGCTCGTAGAGTACCAGAACCACTTCACTACCACGCCCACATTTGAGTTTGCTGATCCTGAACAGCACAATAGTTGGGTTAAAGTGAGGAGATAAATTAAATATAGGGTCCCCACTCTCAATCACCATCCAGCGACAGCGGCTGGGAAGATGTATGCGTGCAGTCACGAGGTGAGGATGGTATCAGGCTCAGCAGTTACAACCACTCGGTTAAAGCTCACATGGACAATGGTCACTGAGGGCAAGATACCGAAGGCCAGCCGTGTCAACTGCAGCGAGAGTCAGCACCTTCTGGAGGAGTCCAGGAATTTGGGAGCGCGAATGTCGGTGAAAATTAAATGAAGAACCAATCGTCACGGAATACAAGTAATGTTTGATACCTTTTTGATGACAGTAACTTGACCGAGATATCCTGCAGTCCCGCTCTCGATAAGAGGAATGTCAGCAGCCAAACACATTCTATTCACGTGGTTACGGGCGGCTGAAGAAATACAACAGATCGAATAGAGGCGACATTAGGGATCTGGAAACTCGACCATGAAGCAACAACTGGACATGCACGCAATCTAAACAAATGTACTCACGCAAAAAATACCAGGCACTTCCATTTGTGTAATGTGAAAGAGTACTGTCTCAGTGCAGACGGGGAGAGAGACTAACTGTCCTGGGTTAGAGTGGGTAGAATGCTGAACTGTTCCAGTACAGAGACAGCTGTGGCGTCCTGTGCCAGCGCGCACAGCGGGTGGTTACTGCCCACTACAGACTTACTGCGAGTAATTCTCCCGAGTAACTCGCTGCTTTAACACAATGAGTTTGATTTTTTGAAAAGTATAGCTGTCTGCCGGAATCCAGCTGGTGACCTTGTGGACCAGAACCTTGACTCAGCGAGGAATTGTTACGCTACCTGAAAGCGCAATAGGAAGCCACTGCACCTATCTCGCCATTCCTGACGTGCCGCTTGCAACGCCACCATTCTGCTTACTAGCCTCTCTATTCTGGCAATGTCCGAGTTGAACGACCATTAACATGCGCTTCCCCAATGACTCATTGGCTCATAACATAAGAATTAGGATCAGGAGTGGGCCACATGGCCCCTCGAGCCTGCTCCGCCATTCAATGGGATCATGGCTGATCATCGACCTCAACTCCACTTTCCCGCTCGATCCCCACATCCCTTGATTCCTCTAGACTCTCAAAATCTAGCGATCTCAGCCTTGAATACATTCAGTGACTCAGCAGCCACAGCTCCCTGGGGCAGAGAATTCCAAAGATTCACCGCCCTCAGTGAAAAAATTCCTCCTCATCTGTCTTAAATGGCCGACCCCTTATCCTGAGTCTGTGACCCCTGGTTCTAGACTCTCCAGCCCGGGGGAAACAACCTCTCAGTGTCCACCCTGTCAATTCCCTTCAGAATCTTGTATGTTTCAATGAGATCACCTCTCATTCTTCTAAACTCCAGACAGTATGGGCCCATTCTACACAATCTCTCGTCATAAGACAGCCCTCTCATCCCAGGAATCAATCAGGTGAGCCTGCATTGCAACACCTCCAAGGCAAGTATATCCTTCCTTAGATAAAGAAGCCAAAACTGTGCACAATACTCCAGGTGTGGTCTCACCAAGGCCCTGTACAACTGTAGCAAGACTTCCTTACTCTTATACCCCCAACCCCCTTAAGGCAGCGACTCACTGAGCCACGAGGATCGGGAAGGTGACAAGTTTGGTCCTGGTTTGTGCTCAGTTGGTCTCATCCAGGGCCGGCAGCGGGATTTCTATGTCTGCCCCGATGTTGGGGAAGTCCAGAACCAGGGGACACAGTCTAAGGATAAGGGGTAAGCCATTTAGGACCGAGATGAGGAGAAGCTTCTTCACCCAGAGAGTTGTGAACCTGTGGAATTCTCTACCACAGAAAGTTGTTGGGGCCAGTTCATTAGATATATTCAAAAGAGAGTTAGATATGGCTCTCACGACTAAAGGGATCAAGGAGTATGGAGAGAAAGCAGGAATGGGCTACTGAGGTGAATGATCAGCCATGATCATATTGAATGGCGGTGCAGGCTCGAAGGGCCGAATGGCCTACTCCTGCACCTATTTTCTATGTTTCTAGTACGACTGTAAAAATAAAAAAGGGAAGGTGGCTCAACCGTGGCTATCAAGGGAAATCAGGGATAGTATTAAAGCCAAGGAAGTGGCATACAAATTGGCCAGAAATAGCAGCGAACCCGGGGACTGGGAGAAATTTAGAACTCAGCAGAGGAGGACAAAGGGTTTGATTAGGGCAGGGAAAATGGAGTACGAGAAGAAGCTTGCAGGGAACATTAAGACGGATTGCAAAAGTTTCTATAGATATGTAAAGAGAAAAAGGTTAGTAAAGACAAACGTAGGTCCGCTGCAGTCAGAATCAGGGGAAGTCATAACGGGGAACAAAGAAATGGCGGACCAATTGAACAAGTACTTTGGTTCGGTATTCACTGAGGAGGACACAAACAACCTTCCGGATATAAAAGGGGTCGGAGGGTCTAGTAAGGAGAAGGAACTGAGGGAAATCCTTATTAGTCGGGAAATTGTATTGGGGAAACTGATGGGATTGAAGGCCGATAAATCCCCAGGGCCTGATGGACTGCATCCCAGAGTACTTAAGGAAGTGGCCTTGGAAATAGTGGATGCATTGACAGTCATTTTCCAACATTCCATTGACTCTGGATCAGTTTCTATGGAGTGGAGGGTAGCCAATGTAACCCCACTTTTTAAAAAAGGAGGGAGAGAGAAAACAGGGAATTATAGACCGGTCAGCCTGACATCGGTAGTGGGTAAAATGATGGAATCAATTATTAAGGATGTCATAGCAGTGCATTTGGAAAGAGGTGATATGATAGGTCCAAGTCAGCATGGATTTGTGAAAGGGAAATCATGCTTGACAAATCTTCTGGAATTTTTTGAGGATGTTTCCAGTAGAGTGGACAAGGGAGAACCAGTTGATGTGGTATATTTGGACTTTCAGAAGGCTTTCGACAAGGTCCCACACAAGAGATTAATGTGCAAAGTTAAAGCACATGGGATTGGGGGTAGTGTGCTGACATGGATTGAGAACTGGTTGTCAGACAGGAAGCAAAGAGTAGGAGTAAATGGGGACTTTTCAGAATGGCAGGCAGTGACTAGTGGGGTACCGCAAGGTTCTGTGCTGGGGCCCCAGCTGTTTACACTGTACATTAATGATTTAGACGAGGGGATTAAATGTAGTATCTCCAAATTTGCGGATGACACTAAGTTGGGTGGCAGTGTGAACTGCGAGGAGGCTGCTATGAGGCTGCAGAGTGACTTGGATAGGTTAGGTGAGTGGGCAAATGCATGGCAGATGAAGTATAATGTGGATAAATGTGAGGTTATCCACTTTGGTGGTAAAAACAGAGAAACAGACTATTATCTGAATGGTGACAGATTAGGAAAAGGGGAGGTGCAAAGAGACCTGGGTGTCATGGTACATTAGTCATTGAAGGTTGGCATGCAGGTACAGCAGGCAGTTAAGAAAGCAAATGGCATGTTGGCCTTCATAGCAAGGGGATTTGAGTACAGGGGCAGGGAGGTGTTGCTACAGTTGTACAGGGCATTGGTGAGGCCACACCTGGAGTATTGTGTACAGTTTTGGTCTCCTAACCTGAGGAAGGACATTCTTGCTATTGAGGGAGTGCAGCGAAGGTTCACCAGACTGATTCCCGGGTTGGCGGGACTGACCTATCAAGAAAGACTGGATCAACTGGGCTTGTATTCACTGGAGTTCAGAAGAATGAGAGGGGACCTCATAGAAACGTTTAAAATTCTGACGGGGTTAGACAGGTTAGATGCAGGAAGAATGTTCCCAATGTTGGGGAAGTCCAGAACCAGGGGACACAGTCTAAGGATAAGGGGTAAGCCATTTAGGACCGAGATGAGGAGGAATTTCTTCACCCAGAGAGTGGTGAACCTGTGGAATTCTCTACCACAGAAAGTTGTTGAGGCCAGTTCACTGAATATATTCAAAAAGGAGTTAGATGAAGTCCTTACTACTGGGGGAATCAAGGGGTATGGTGAGAAAGCAGGAATGTGGTACTGAAGTTGCATGTTCAGCCATGAACTCATTGAATGGCGGTGCAGGCTAGAAGGGCCGAATGGCCTACTCCTGCACCTATTTTCTATGTTTCTATGACTGGATTAGGGAGAGGAACAGGATCATTTTCCTTTTTCACAAGGAGGGGTGGCATACACCTGACATGTAGTCCGTTGTGTTTAGAAGGTTGGGGGGTGAGGTGGGGGGGGGGGATCTGATCGAGGTGTTTAAAACGATAAAGGAAAGATTTGCAGGGCTATGGGGAACCACGGAGCAGTGGGACTAACTGGTTCACTCTTTCAAAGAGCTGGCACAGTCAGGATGGGTCGAACGGCCTGTGCTGTATGATTTTATGATTTGATAGGGTAGATACAGATAAACAATGATGGGGGAACCCAGAACAAGGGGGCACATTAGAGCTAGGGGGTGATGTCAGGAAGCATTTGTTCCACACAGAGGCCAGTGGAAGTCTGGAACTCACTGCCTTAATAGGCTGCGGATCAATTGAAATTTTCAAGATCGAAATGGATAGAGGTTTGATTGGAAAGGTTATCAAGGGGTATGGATCAAAGGTGGGTAAATGGGGTTGAGGTCCAGATCAGCCATGATCTAACTGAATGACACAACTGGCTCGAGGGGCTGAATGACCTCCTCCTCTGACGAATATAATGTATTTATAATTTCAGCATTGATGTGGATGGATCACAATCGAGTTAGTCAAGCCCGTATTCTTCCTTCTCAAATCAGTGAGTATCCATTATCCTGGTCTGCATTCCTCATGCCCAAAACCAGTAGAGCCCCCGAAATCCTTACCCCTGTTATCCAGAGCATTCATCACAAGCGTGAACTGCCTGAAGAATTCCACGTTGTAATCTGGGCTGTGGGAAACAAAAGTGACAGCTCTCTTTTAAACGGGTTACCACAAACAAGACACAAAAAAGAAATCAAGATCCCACATTGCTGTCCCAACAGCTCTGTCACAACATTACATTCTCCTCCAATTCTGTACAATAATTCCAAACCTCTTGTTCATCGTTCCGATAGCTCAGCAAGTTTAATGGGGAAAGTCAGAGGCTGGGAACAACGTTCCCGCTAAGCTGCGCGGCAGTCTGGAGGTCCCGTGCAGGCCGCTCACCAGCTCTTAGATTGAAGAAACCGCGCATGCACAAAAATTTGAATGGGCCCGCAGCCAGTTAAAGGGACCACGCACCTAAAATTGAAATTAGAGGGAACGCTAGCTGGGAGAATGGCAAGGGAGGAGAGTAAGGAGATGCACGTAGGTCGCCATGCACTGCAGGACACGAGCTTCAGATAGAGCTGTGACGGGAGGCTCAGTTCCCGACTGGACAGCATCTGCACCGACTGAGCCATCGGGGTGGCAACTCATTATAACAACATAAGAAATAGGAGCAGGAGTAGGCCATACGGCCCCTCGAGCCTGCTCCGCCATTTAATACGAGCATGGCTGATCCGATCATGGACTCAGCTCCACTTCCCCGCCCGCTCCCCATAACCCCTTATCCATTCATCAGTTAAGAAACTGTCTATCTCTGTCTTAAATTTATTCAGTGTCCCAGCTTCCACAGCTCTCTGAGGCAGCGAATTCCACAGATTTACAACCCTCTGAGAGAAGAAATTCCTCCTCATCTCAGTTTTAAGTGGGTGGTCCCTTATTCTAAGATTATGCCCCCTAGTTCTAGTCTCCCCTATCAGTGAAACATCCTCTCTGCATCCACCCTGTCAAACCCCCTCATAATCCTATACGTTTCGAGAAGATCATCTCTCATTCTTCTGAATTCTAATGAGTAGAGGCCCAACCTTCCCTCATAAGTCAACCCCCTCATCTCCGGAATCAACCTAGTGAACCTTCTCTGAACTGCCTCCAAAGCAGGTACATCCTTTCTTAAATATGGAAGCCAAAACTGTACCCAGTATTCCAGGTGTGGGCACACCAATACCCTGTACAACTGTCGCAAGACTTCCCTGCTTTTATACTCCATCCCCTTTGCAATTAAAGGCCAAGATTCCATTGGCCTTCCTGATCACTTGCTGACTCATTGATGAGTCGGGCGAGTATGGAGAAGGTAACTTAACACAAGACCAATCAAGAATTGGAAAAAGCCGTTTGATCCAACATCGCGAAGGTTGGTAGGACTACATCCAGATTTGGCATCCATAAACGAATCTTGAGATGAGGAATTGCTTAAGTTGCTTTCGACAAGCTCAATCATTTCTGCTCTCATCATTTGATTTAGACTCCACTCAAAGTCTCCTAACATAACAGGCTTCGATGGCACATCTATGGACACTTGGAATCTTTTTAACTAAAGGAATCAACAGCCTTATCTTGGTTCTCAGTTTTAATCAGTGTCTCTTTAAATTTTTCTTGGCCGTGGGTGGCTCTGGCAAGGCCGGCATTTATTGCCCATCCCTAATTGTCCTTGAGAAGGTGGTGGTGAGCCGTCTTCTTGAACCGCTGCAGTCCGTGTGGTGAAGGTGCTCCCACAGTGCTGTTAGTTTGGTTTCCAGGATTTAGGAATTTAAAAAAAAACTGGTACTATCAGTAAAAGTGACCATGAAAAGCTGTCGGATTGACGTAAAAACCCAACTGGTTCACGAATGTCCATTAGGGAAGGAAACCTGCGGCCCTTACCCGGTCCGGGCCTATATGTGACTCCAGTCCCACACCAACGGAGTTGATTATTAACTGCCCTGTGAAATGGCCTAGCGGGATACTCAGTTGTATCGAACAGTATTCAAATCTACTTCAACAACAGGACTTTTAAAGAAGTTGCCGTCAGTCCAGTGCACTATGACCAGATGAACAGTTTATGTTGCGAATCAGCCAGGTTACATGAAGATACTCTCCTGATTAACTTCTCGCCACCTGTGCAGTGCACCAATCACCCCTTTTGTGGCTGGAACATAAAATCCAGGCTGACACTCCCAGTGCAGTGGGTGCTGCACTGTCGGAGGTGCCGTCTTTTGGATGAGACGTAAAAGATCCCATGGCTCCCAGGGTAGGGGAGTTCTCCTAGGCGTGCTGGGACCAATATTTGTCCCTCGACCAATACCACTAAAAAAAAAATTATCTGGTCATTATCACACTGCTGTTTGTGGAAGCTTGCTGTTCGCAAATTGGCTGTCGTGTTTCCCACATTACAACAGTGACTACACTTCAATGGCTATAAAGAGCTTTGGGATGCTGTGAAAGGCGTTCGAGGAATGCAAGTTCTTTCTTTTAGTCACTGTCTGATCGAGGGGAACAGGGCTGGGCTACCAGAGCCAAAGCTACATTCTCACCCCTTCAGATTCACCGCCACTCCTCCGTTCCCCGGATAGTACAGGAAGCTCACCCAATCATCACTTCAAAAAAACACATTGTTCTGCGGACATGCCCTCCGCGGTCCAGAACAAGGCTGACCAAAGATAAAACTTACTTCATGATGCTGTCGTGATAAGCGGTAATCTTGGCCTCGGGGCAGAACTGCAGGGCACTCTCCTTGGCCACCTGCAAACCAAATTATACAGAGGGGCAATCAAAACCAGTCCCATCCAAGCCAATAATGGATCTGCTACCGATCCGAGAATATACAGCACAGAATCAAGGCATTCAGCCCAACTGGTCTGTGCCGCTGTTTATACTCCACATAGGTCTCCTCCCATTCTATGTACCTCATCCCAGCCTTTCAGTATATCTTTCTATTCCTCTTTCTCTCATGTACTCGTCTAGTTTTCTTTTGAAAGTATCTCTGCTATTTGCCTCAACCACTTCCTGTGTTAGCGGGTTTCACATTCTAACCACTGAGGCATCCACTGGGAGGACAGACGCACCAACAAGAGTATTCTCGCTCAGGCCAACATCCCAGCATCGAAGCACTGACCACACTCGACCAGCTCCGTTGGGCAGGCCACATTGTCCGCATGCCCGACACGAGACTCCCAAAACAAGCGCTCTACTCGGAACCCCTACACGGCAAGCGAGCCCCAGGTGGGCAGAGGAAACGTTTCAAGGACACCCTCAAAGCCATCACCATCGGCACCTGGGAGTCCCTGGTCAAAGACCTAAGTGGAGGGCGCTGAGCACCTCGAGTCTCATCGCCGAGAGCATGCAGAAACCAAGTGCAGGCAGCGGAAGGAGCGTGCGGCAAACCAGACTCCCCATCCACCCTTTCCCTCAACCACTGTCTGTCCCACCTGTGACAGAGATTGTAATTCCCGTATTAGACTGTTGAGTCACCTGAGAACTCACTTTGAGAGTGGAAGCAAGTCTTCCTCGATTCCAAGGGACTGCCTATAATGATGATGATGATTCTAACTCCTCTCTTAGTAAAAGAAATTTCTCCTCATTTCCCTGCTGGATTTATTGGTAATTATCTTGTATTTAAAATGACTGAGCCTCCACAGCCCTCTGGGGTAGAGAATTCCAAAGATTACTCCTCATCTCAGTCCTAAATGGTCGACCCTTTATCCTGAGACTGTGACCCCTGGTTCTAGACTCCCCAGCCCGGGGGAAACATCCTCCCTGCATCTACCCTCTCAAGCCTTGTAAGAATTGTGTATGTTTCAATGAGATCACCTCTCATTCTTCTAAATTCTAGAGAATATAGACCTAGTCTACTCACTCTCTCATCATCGGACAATCCCCCCCCATCCCAGGAATCAGCCTGGTGAACCTTCGTTGCACTCCCTCTATGGCAAGTATATCCTTCCTGAGGTAAGGAGACCGACACTGTACACAATACTCCAGGTGTGGTCTCACCAGGGCCCGATATAATTGCAGTGAGATGTCTTTTTACTCTTTTTGTAATAAAGGCCAACATACCATTTGCTTTTCTAATTGCTTGCTATACCTGCATTTAACTTTCAGTAATTTGTGTACAAGGACACCCAGGTCCCTCTGAACACCAACACTTCCCAATCTCGCACTATTTTTAAAAATACTGTTTGTCTATTTTTCCTACCAAAGTGGATAACTTAACATTTCTCCACATTATATTCCATTTGCTAAGTTCTTGCCCATTCACTTAACCTGTCTATATCCCCTTGAAGCCTCTTTGCATTCATCCATCACAACTTACATTCCCACCTAGCTTTGTATCATCACTTAACTTGGATATATTAATTAACCCTGTCTGGTTGCACAGTAGTGGATCTAAAATAGACGATTCTCCAGTAGGTCCCTCGACATACTGATCTGGAAAACTATCTTGAATGCATTCAATGAACTCTTCCTATATTACTGAAAATTTGCTTTGCCCAGTCAATATGAAAGTTGAAGTCCCTCATGATTACTGCATTACTCCCGTGAGATGCCTCTCTAATTTCCTGATTTATACTCTGCCTGACATTACAACCACTGTTAGGGGGCCGATAAACCACTCCCACTAGTATTTTCTGTCCCTTGTTGTTTCTTAGCTGCACCCAAACTGATTTTACATTTTGTTTTTCTGAGCCAAGATCTTTTCTAGCTTTATCCCCTCCTTTATTATCAGAGCTGTCGCTACTCCCCCCGGCCCCCTCTTCCATTCTGCCTGTCTCTTCTAAAAGTCAAATATCCTGGAATATTTAGTTCCCAACCTTGGTCACTCTGCATCCACGTCTCTGTAATGGCAATTAAATCAAACCGATTAATTTCTGTCTGTGCTATTAATTCATCAATTGATTTGCGAATGCTTCGTGCATTCAGATATAGTGCCTTTAGCTTTGACTTTTTGCTATTTTCCCTGATGCCCTTTGTTGAGCCCTCTGTCCCTTGCTGACCAGCTCTGCTTATCTTTACCCAAATCACTACTCTGCTCTGCAGCCTTGACATTTCTCTTACTGCTTTTAAATTTAGCCGTTCCTGAACCATCCCAACCCCCTTCATTTGTTTAAAGCCCTATCTACCGCCCTAGTTATTCGATTCACCAGGACACTGGTTACAGCCCGGTTTAAGTGGAGCCCATCCCAATGGAACAGCTCCCTTTTTCCCCCAGTATTGGTGCCAGTGTCCCATGAAGCAAAACCCTTGTCTCCCACACCACTCTTTGAGCCACGCATTTAAAACTCCTCATCGGTCTGTCCCTATGCCAATTTGCACATGGCTCAGATAACAATCCATAGATTATTACCTTTGAGGTTCTGCATTTAATTTGGACATTACAACAGTGACTACACTCCAAAAGTACTTCATTGGCTGTAAAGCACTTTGAGGCTTCGGTGGTCGTGAAAGGCGCTATATAAATGCAAGTCTGTCTTTCTTTCTAGCTGCTCAAACTCCCTCAATAGAACCTCATTCCTAGTTCTACCTGTCATTAATTCCTACGTGGACCACAGCAACTGGATCTCCCCCTTCCCACTCCAAGTTGTTCTCCAGCCACGAGGCGATATCCTTAACCTTGGCAACGGGCAGGCAACACAACCTTCGGAACTTCCGGTCGCGACTGCAGAGAACAGTATCTATCCCCCTGACTATACTGTCCCCCACATTCCCTTTCACTCCCCCCACATAAATGGCCTCCTGCACCATGGTCAGCTTGCTCATCCACCCTGCAGTCCTTGTTCTCATCCGCACAGGTAGCAAGTACCTCATACCCGTTGGTCAAAGACAAGGGCCGAGGCTCCTCTATCACTATATCCTGGGTCCCCATACCTTCCTGACTCCCAGTCGTACCCTCCTGTCCCTAACCACTGACTAACTCTAAAGTACTACTTAACCTAAGGGGTGCGACTGCCTCCTGGAACAAAGTGTCCAGGTAACTCCCCCCCCCCCCTCCCTGATGCCCCGTAATGTCTGTACCTCGTACACCAGCTCAACAACTCTGAGCCGAAGTTCTTCGAGTTGCAGACACTTACTGCAGATGTGGTTGTTCGGAATCACGATGCTCTCCACCAATTCTCACATGCTGCAGTTACAGCACACCACCTTCTCTGCCATCTCTAGCTAACCTTTATTTATTTGATTAGTTAATTCATTATTTTTTTCAATCAATTATTTGTTTTATGACTTAATTTGTTTATCTAGTTTTAGTTATTAATTTAATAAAGTAAAGTTATAGCAATTTAGTTTCTTAACTAGCTTAGAGACAAAACAAAACTGTCCCTTGGTCAATTTTGGATCCATGCTGCACTACCTCTTTAATCCCATGGGTTTTAATTTTGCTAACAATTCTATTATGTGGTACTGTGTCAAATGCCTGTTGAAAGTTCATATACACAACATCGACTACACTACCCTCATCAACCCTTGCCGTCACTTCATCAAAAATCCCAATCAAGTTAGTCAAACACAAATTGACTAACAAATTGCCTCTGGTTCTTTTGCCAATCACTTTAAATCTGTGTCCCTCTGGTTACCGACCCTCCCTGTCAGTGGAAACAGTTTCTCCTTACTTACTCTATCAAAACCATTCATGATTTTGAACACCTCGATCAAATTTTGCCTTAACCTTCTCTATTCTAAGGAGAACAATCCCAGTTTCTCCACATAACTGGTACTTTGGTGGGGGGGGGAAAGAGAGAGAAAAGCGTCCTGCGATCATGAGACACGCTACATAAATTCATATTATTTTTTACTTACTGTAAGAAGCTTAAAAAAAGACCAACCTGCTATTCCAACAGAGGGTGCACAATTCATACAGAGTCTCCTCAGCCTAATCTCCTGGGGGAGGATAATAACTGGAGGGAAAGCTGCCTGAGGAGGAAATGATGAAGATTCCTCCTGAGCTTGAACTCTTTCCAATTACAGGGTCGCAGGGGGAAAACCCCGACAGAAAAGGTCGAGCTTTATAACGTCGGACTAACGAAAAAAAACCCGTATTTATACAGAACCTTGAATGTAGAAAAACTTCACAAATCACTTCACAGCGGCAAGGAAAAAAAACAGAGGCCTATCTCTTGATGATGCCGTCTCTCACCTGAGCTTTTGACTTGCCAACATGCTTCTTCTGGAAGAGAAACTGCCGGTTGAGGTTGCTGACGTCGATGGTATCCAAATCCACCTAGAAACAAGGGAGGGTGGATTGTTACACAGTTTAAGCTCATCCAGAGATGGCACCAAAGCGAAATAAATCCACAGGATCAGAACCATCTCTCGCACGCTCCCAGACATTTGTTCACAAGGACAGAAGGAAAATTGGAAGAAAGAAATGATCATACTGAATGGTGGTGCAGGCTCGAAGGGCCGAATGGCCTACTCCTGCACCTATTTTCTATGTTTCCATGGAAGGACAAAAGCACCTGAATCGGGAAGCTCCGTCCTCTCACGAATACCCGGAATCAGGAAATGATAGCGTGGGAGATATTCCACCCAAACAACGGGACCACTGAGGGGGACAGCTCGAACGACAAGCTGATAAACTGTTTTTTTAAAAAGCGGATGGGATCTTAGGTTTAATAAACCGGGACACAGAATACAAAAGCAATGTGACGTTAAACCAATACAAATCATTGGTTAGGGTACACTTAGAATGCAATCTACTGTTTTTAATTCAAAGTTGTTTATTTGCTCCAAAGTTCAAATTAAGCAATTTAATAAAACAGCGGAGATTTTTTTTGCACTATTTCAATTCAAATGATCAGATAATTCTAATTAAGCAAACTTAAGTGCAAACTGTAATGTGTCCGTGTTTGGGCGTTCTACTTTCGGAAGGATGTCAGGGCCCTGGAGAGGGTGCTGAAGGGATTCGTTATGATGCCAGGGTGAGAGGCGACAACTATGAGGAGGGACGAGAGACTGGGCTCGTTTCATGAGAACAGAGGCGGTTAAGGGGAAATCTGACAGAGTTGTAGAAAACAAGGCGGGGTTTTGATGAGGTAAATTGAGAAAACTATCTCCAGTGGTTGGTGGATCAGTGACGAGAAGACAAAAATTTATCACCACAAAACAAAGAATGTTTTTACGCAGACAGTTGTTAGAACCTACTTCCCTTAGCTTGGGGGGGGGCGGGGGGTCAACAACCAGGGGGCATTAAATTATTGGTAGAAGCTTTACAGGGGATTTGAGGGGAAATTTCATCACCCAGAGGGTGCTGGGGGTCTGGAACTCACTGCTTGAAAGCAGAAACCCTCACCACATTTAAACAGTACTTGGATGTGCACTTCAGGTGCTGTAACCTACAAGGCTACGAACCAAGAACTGGAAAGTGGGATTAGGTGGGATAGCTCTTTGTCGGCTGGCACGGACACAAATGGCCTCCTTCTGTGCTGTAAATTTCTAGGACATGGATTGAGCGACCAGAAACAGCGGAAAAGATGTTATTTTTCAAAATATGAAAAGTGTAATGGTGAAAGGGCAGGGAATAAGATGAGGGGAGATAGCTTTTTCCAGAGAGCCAACACTGGGGCGATGGTCCAAATAGAATGAACAAAGAGAAAGTCAAAAAAAGTTATATTTATATAGTGCCTTATCACATCATCACAATCTGAGTGGTTCACACCATGAAGCACTTTTGGAGTGCAGTTTGTGCAGCCAATCTGGATAAGAATATCTGCTCTTTCATGTGATAAAGCGCTATATTAGAAAGAAACGCACACTTGCATTTCTATAGCGCCTTTCGCGACCACCAGACATCCCAAAGAGCGTTACAGCCAATTAAGTCCTTTTTGAGAATAGTCGCTGTTGGTAATGTAGGAAACGGGGCAGCCAATTTGCACACAGCAAGCTCTCACAAAGAGCAATGTGATAATAACCAGATAATTTGTTTTAGTTATATTAATTGAGGGATAAATATTGGCCAGGGCACCCGGGAGAACTCCCCCTGCTCTTGTTCAAAATAGTGCCATGGGATCTTTAACGTGCACTGAGGGAGCGTCGCGCTGTCGGAGGGGCAGTACGGAGGGAGCGCCGCGCTGTCGGAGGGGCAGTACTGAGGGAGTGTTGCACTGTCGGAGGGGCAGTACTGAGGGAGTGTTGCACTGTCGGAGGGGCAGTACTGAGGGAGTGCCGCACTGTCGGAGGAGCAGTACTGAGGGAGTGCCGCACTGTCGGAGGGGCAGTACTGAGGGAGCGCCGCGCTGTCGGAGGGGCAGTACTGAGGGAGCGCCGCACTGTCGGAGGGGCAGTACTGAGGGAGCGCCGCGCTGTCGGAGGGGCAGTACTGAGGGAGCGCCGCGCTGTCGGAGGGGCAGTACTGAGGGAGCGCCGCGCTGTCGGAGGGGCAGTACTGAGGGAGTGCCGCGCTGTCGGAGGGGCAGTACTGAGGGAGAGCCGCACTGTCGGAGGGGCAGTACTGAGGGAGCGCCGCACTGTCGGAGGGGCAGTACTGAGGGAGTGCCGCACTGTCGGAGGGGCAGTACTGAGAGAAGGCCGCACTGTCGGAGGGGCAGTACTGAGGGAGTGCCGCACTGTCGGAGGTGCCGTCTTTCAGATGAGATGTGGTCTCTCAGGGGGATGTAAAAGATCCCAGGGCACTATTTCGAAGACGAGCAGGGGGAGTTCTCCCCGGTGTCCTGGACAATATTTATCCCACAACCAACATCACTAAAACAGATTATCTGGGTCATTATCACAGTGCTGTTTGTGGGATCTTGCTGTGCACAAACTGGCTGCCGCGTTTCCCACATTACAACAGTCACTACACTCCAAAAGTACTTCATTGGCTGTAAAGCGCTTGGGGATGTCCTGAGGCGCTATACAAATGCAAGTCTGCCTCCCTCTGGGCCACGAGCGGCCCGCGGCTTCACTGCCGCCCGCCCGGCGCTGAAAGCCGGTGTGCTCCGCACCGCGAGGCCCAGGCCGCGCTCCCCGGCCTCTCCCGCCGCCCGGCCCCCGCTCCTCACCACCTCGATGTCCCTGAAGCCGCCGAGCACCAGGTTTTTGAGCAGCTCGCAGCCGATGCCGCCCGCGCCCACCACCAGCAGCCGGCAACAGGACAGGCGCTCGGCCAGAGCGCGGGACAGCGGCCCGACCAGCGCCATCTTCCCCGCCAAAGGCCGCAGGCCCGGCCCGGCCTCCGCTCGCCGGGAAAAGCCCAGGGCCCGAGCGCGGCCTCCGAGGGCAGCGCCGCCTGCCGGCAGCTCGGAGCGGCACCGGGCCTCCGGCTATAGCGCCACCTCCCGGGCCTCCCCACACAGCGCCACCTCCCGGGCCTCCGGACACAGCGCCACCTGCCGGGCCTCCCCACACAGCGCCACCTGCCGGGCCTCCGGATACAGCGCCACCCGCCGGGCCTCCCGAAACAGCGCCACCTCCCGGACTTCCCGACACAGCGCCACCTGGCGGGCCTCCGGATACAGCGCCATCCGCCGGGCCTCCCGACACAACGCCACCTGCCGGGCCTCCCGACACAGCGCCACCTCCCTGGCCTCCGAACACAGCGCCACCTGCCGGACCTCCTGACACAGCGCCACCTCCCGGGCCTCCGGATACAGCGCCACCTGCCAGGCCTCCCGACAAAGCGCCACCTGCCGGGCCTCCGAACACAGCGCCATCCGCCGGGCCTCCCGACACAGCGCCACCCTCCCGGGCCTCCGGACACAGCGACTCCTCCCGGGCCTCCGGATACAGCGCCACCCGCCGGGCCTCCCCACACAGCGCCACCTCCCGGACCTCCGGATACAGCGCCACCTGCCGGGCCTCCGGATACAGCGCCACCTGCCGGTACAAGCTATGTCGCACTTGGTCTATTGAAGGTATTTTGCTGGTTTCCCCACGAGATGAGCTGGTTAAGATAATAATAACACAAGAATTAGAAGCAGGATTGACCATACGGCCCCTCGAGCCTGCTCGGCCATTCAATAAGATCATGGCTGACCTTAGGATTATAGAATCATAGAAAAATTACGACACAGAAGGAGGACATTCGGCCCATCGTGTCTGTGTCAGTCGAAAAAGAGTTACCCAGCCTAATCCCGCCTTCAGGCACCAGGTCCGTAGCCCTGCTGGTTACGGCACTTCAGGCGCACATCCAGGTACTGTTTAAATGTGGTGAGGGTTTCTGCCCCTACCACCCTTTCAGGCCGTGAGTTCCAGACCCCCACCCCCCTCTCTGGGTGAAGAAATTTTGCCTCATCGGCCCTCGAATCCTTCGACCAGTTACTTTAAATCTGTGCCCCCTGGTTATTGACCCCTCTGCTGAGGGAAATAGGTCCGTCCTATCCACTCTATCCAGGCCCCTCATAATTTTATACACAATTAAATCTCCCCTCAGCCTCCGCTGTTCTAAGGAAAACGTATATATGTGGACTTGTATATACTTTGTACAGCCACCAGAGGGCTCATTCCCCGGAGTCCCAAGGGATCCCATAATCCCTTGGGAGCACAGGTATTTAAGGAGGCTTCACAGGTTGCAGAGACACTCTTGAGATCTGCAATTAAAAGACTACGGTCACACTTCACTTTGAGCTCACAGTGTTCAGTCTGACTCTTTCTCCATACACAACAACTGGCGACAAGATACAGATAGCGAACCCAAAGATGCAGAGAACAGTGGGCATCCTGGAGAAATTTTCGGAGGGAGATGATTGGGAAACTTTTGTGGAGCGACTCGACCAATACTTCATGGCCAACGAGCTAGATGGGGAAGAGAGCGCTGCCAAACGCAGAGCGATCCTCCTCACCGTCTGTGGGGCACCAACGTATGGCCTCATGAAGAATCTGCTCACTCCAGCGAAACCCATGGAGAAATCGTACGATGATTTGTGCACACTGGTCCGAGAGCATTTGAACCCGAAGGAAAGCGTTCTGATGGTGAGGTACCGGTTCTACACCTACAAAAGGCCTGAAGGCCAGGAAGTGGCGAGTTATGTCGCCGAACTAAGACGCCTTGCAGGACATTGCGAATTTGAAGGACATTTGGAGCACATGCTCAGAGACTTATTCGTACTTGGCATTGGCCATGAAACCATACTTCGCAAGCTTTTGACTGTAGAGACCCCAACCTTGAGTAAGGCCATAGCAATAGCCCAGGCGTTCATTGCCACCAGTGACAATACAAAGCAAATCTCTCAGCACACAAGTGCTGCTACAAGTACTGTGAACAAAGTGATGTTGTTTTCAAATCGTAACGTACAGGGCAGGTCACACATACCTGCAGCTACACGTCCGCAGATGACTCAGAGTCCACCATCAAGGGTGATGAATGCAAGGCCATTAACACCTTGTTGGCGCTGTGGGGGTGATCATCTTTTCCATTCATGCCGATTCAAAGGGTACGTTTGCAAGGGCTGTGGAACAATGGGACACCTCCAACAAGTGTGCAGCCGAGCTGCTAAGCCTGTTAAACCTGCAAACCACCACGTTGCAGAGGAGGACAGATCCACGGAGGATCACAACAAACCAGAGCATCAGACCGAGGAGGCAGAGGTACATGGGGTGCACACATTCACCACGAATTGTCCCCTGATAATGCTGAATGTTGAACTAAATGGACTCCCGGTGTCAATGGAGCTGGACACGGCGCGAGCCAGTCCATCATGGGCAAAAAGACTTTCGGACGTTGTGGTGCAACAAGGCCTCAAGGCCAGTCTTAACTCCAGTTCGCACGAGACTAAGAACTTACACGAAAGAACTGATTCCTGTAATCGGCAGTGCTACCATAAAGATCTCCTACGATGGAGCGGTGCAGAAGCTGCCACTCTGGGTGGTACCGGGCGATGGTCCCACGCTGCTCGGCAGGAGCTGGCTGGGAAAGATACGCTGGAACTGAGGCGACGTTCGAGCGCTCTCGCGCACTGAGGACACTTCGTGTGCCCAGGTCTTAAACAAATTTCCTTCGCTGTTCGAACCAGGCATCGGGAAATTCCAAGGAGCAAAAGTGCAAATCCACCTAATTCCGGGGGCGCGACCCATCCATCACAAGGTGAGAGCAGTTCCGTACATGATGAGAGAAAGGGTAGAGATCGAGCTAGACCGGCTGCAAAGAGAGGGCATCATTTCACCGATTGAGTTCAGCGAGTGGGCCAGTCCTATTGTCCCAGTCCTCAAGGGAGACAGCACCGTCAGAATCTGTGGTGGTTACAAAGTAACTATCAATCGTTTCTCCCTGCAGGACCAATACCCACTACCAAAAGTCGACGACCTCTTTGCAACGCTGGTGGGAGGAAAGACGTTCACGAAGCTGGATCTGACTTCAGCCTACATGACACAGGAACTGGAGGAATCATCGAAGGCCCTCACCTGCATCAACACGCACAAAGGTCTTTTTGTTTATAACAGATGCCCGTTTGGAATCCGATCAGCGGCGGCGATATTCCAGAGAAACATGGAAAGCTTACTGAAGTCGGTCCCGCACACCGTGGTCTTCCAGGACGACAGGTCGGAACACAGTCGAGCCTGGAGGAGGTTCTTCGTCAAATCAACTGCGTGGGGCTCAGGTTAAAACGCTCGAAGTGCGTTTTCCTGGCGCCTGAAGTGGAGTTCCTGGGAAGGAGGATTGCGGCGGACGGCATCAGGCCCACCATCGCAAAGACGGAGGCAATCGAGAACGCACCGAGGCCACAGAACGTGACGGAGCTGCGGTCATTTCTGGGACTCTTGAACTACTTTGGTAACTTCTTACTGGGTCTCAGCACCCTGCTAGAGCCACTATGAAAAGGGGGCAAAAGCCAAGAAAATGCCTTTGTAAAAGCGAGACAATTGTTATGCTCAAACAAATTGCTTGTGTTGAATGATCCATGTAAGCGTTTTGTACTAGCATGTGATGCGTCGTCATATGGCGTCAGGTGTGTATTGGACCAGCTCATGATTTCGGGAAACTGCAACCAGTTGCTTTTGCATCCAGGAGTCTGTCTAAGGCCGAGAGAGCCTACAGCATGATTGAAAAAGAGGCGTCTATGGGGTAAAGAAAATGCATCAATACCTGTTTGGGCTAAAATTCGAATTGGAAACTGACCATAAGCCATTTATATCCCTGTTTTCCGAGAGTAAAGGGATAAATACCAACGCATCGGCCCACATCCAGAGATGGGCGCTCACGTTGTCCGCATACAACTACACCATCCGCCACAGGCCAGACACAGAAAACTGCGCCGATGCTCTCAGTAGGCTGCCATTGCCCATCACGGGGGTGGAAATGGCGCAGCCCGCAGATCTAGCCATGGTTATGGAAGCATTTGAGAGTGAGCAATCACCTGTCACTGCCCGGCAGATCAAAACCTGGACAAGTCAGGACCCCTTATTATCTCCAGTCAAAAGTTGTGTGCGTCACAGGAGCTGGTCCAGTGTCCCAGTGGAAATGGAGGGAGAGATAAAGCCGTTCCAGCAGCGCAAAGATGAAATGTCTCTACAGGCCGACTGCCTTCTGTGGGGCAATCGAGTAGTGGTCCCCAAGAAGGGCAGAGACACCGTCATCAGTGACCTCAAGCATCGTAATGATGAAAGCAATAGCCAGATCCCACTTTTGGTAGCCCAATATCAATGCGGACTTAGAGTCCTGCGTTCACAGATATAATACATGCTCACAGTGAAGCAATGTACCCAGGGAGGTGCCGCTGAGTTTATGGTCTGAGCTGCAAAACACCAAAGGGCAAAAAACGTTAGTGGGAGTTGTGTACAGACCTCCAAACAATAGTAGTGATGTTAGGGAGGGCATCAAACAGGAAATTAGGGGTGCATGCAAAAAAGGTGCAGCAGTTATAATGGGTGACTTTAATATGCATATAGATTGGGCTAACCAAACTGGAAGCAATACGGTGGAGGAGGATTTCCTGGAGTGCATAAGGGATGGTTTTCTAGACCAATATGTCGAGGAACCAACTAGGGGGGAGGCCATCTTAGACTGGGTGTTGTGTAATGAGAGAGGATTAATTAGCAATCTCGTTGTGCGAGGCCCCTTGGGGAAGAGTGACCATAATATGGTGGAATTCTGCATTAGGATGGAGAATGAAACTTAAAGAAGGGTAACTTTGAAGGTATGAGACGTGAATTGGCTAGGATAGATTGGCGAATGATACTTAAGGGGTTGACTGTGGATGGGCAATGGCAGACATTTAGAGACCGCATGGATAAACTACAACAATTGTACATCCCTGTCTGGCATAAAAGTAAAAAAGGGAAGGTGGCTCAACCGTGGCTATCAAGGGAAATCAGGGATAGCATTAAAGCCAAGGAAGTGGCATACAAATTAGCCAGAAATAGCAGCGAACCCGGGGACTGCGAGAAATTTAGAACTCAGCAGAAAAGGACAAAGGGCTTGATTAGGGCAGGGAAAATAGAGTACGAGAGGAAGCTTGCAGGGATCATTAAGACGGATTGCAAAAGCTTCTATAGATATGTAAAGAGAAAAAGGTTAGTAAAGACAAACATAGGTCCCCTGCAGTCAGAATCAGGGGAAGTCATAACTGGGAGCAAAGAAATGGCGGACCAATTGAACAATTACTTTGGTTCAGTATTCACTAAGGAGGACACAAACAACCTTCCGGATATAAAAGGGGTCAGAGGGTCTAGTAAGAAGGAGGAACTGAGGGAAATCCTTATTAGTTGGGAAATTGTGTTGGGGAAATTGATGGGATTGAAGGCCGATAAATCCCCAGGGCCTGATGGACTGCATCCCAGAGTACTTAAGGAGGTGGCCTTGGAAATAGTGGATGCATTGACAGTCATTTTCCAACATTCCATTGACTCTGGATCAGTTCCTATGGAGTGGAGGGTAGCCAATGTAACCCCACTTTTTAAAAAAGGAGGGAGAGAGAAAACAGGGAATTATAGACCGGTCAGCCTGACATCAGTAGTGGGTAAAATGATGGAATCAATTATTAAGGATGTCATAGCAGCGCATTTGGAGAGAGGTGACATGATAGGTCTAAGTCAGCATGGATTTGTGAAAGGGAAATCATGCTTGACAAATCTTCTGGAATTTTTTGAGGATGTTTCCAGTAGAGTGGACAAGGGAGAACCAGTTGATGTGGTGTATTTGGACTTTCAGAAGGCTTTCGACAAGGTCCCACACAAGAGATTAATGTGCAAAATTAAAGAACATGGGATTGGGGGTAGTGTGCTGGCGTGGATTGAGAACTGGTTGGCAGACAGGAAGCAAAGAGTAGGAGTAAATGGGTACTTTTCAGAATGGCAGGCAGTGGGGTACCACAGGGTTCTGTGCTGGGGCCCCAGCTGTTTACATTGTACATTAATGATTTAGACGAGGGGATTAAATGTAGTATCCCCAAATTTGCGGATGACACTAAGTTGGGTGGCAGTGTGAGCTGCGAGGAGGATGCTATGAGGCTGCAGAGTGACTTGGATAGGTTAGGTGAGTGGGCAAATGCATGGCAGATGAAGTATAATGTGGATAATGTGAGGTTATCCACTTTGGTGGTAAAAACAGAGAGACAGACTATTATCCGAATGGTGACAGATTAGGAAAAGAGGAGGTGCAACGAGACCTGGGTGTCATGGTACATCAGTCATTGAAGGTTGGCATGCAGGTATAGCAGGCGATTAAGAAAGCAAATGGCATGTTGGCCTTCATAGCGAGGGGATTTGAGTACAGGGGCAGGGAGATGTTACTACAGTTGTACAGGGCCTTGGTGAGGCCACACCTGGAGTATTGTGTACAGTTTTGGTCTCCTAACTTGAGGAAGGACATTCTTGCTATTGAGGGAGTGCAGCGAAGGTTCACCAGACTGATTCCCGGGATGGCGGGACTGACGTATCAAGAAAGACTGGATCAACTTGGCTTGTATTCACTGGAGTTCAGAAGAATGAGAGGGGGTCTCATAGAAACGTTTAAAATTCTGATGGGTTTAGATAGGTTAGATGTAGGAAGAATGTTCCCAATGTTGGGGAAGTCCAGAACCAGGGGTCACAGTCTAAGGATAAGGGGTAAGCCATTTAGGACTGAGATGAGGAGAAACTTATTCATCCAGAGAGTGGTGAAACTGTGGAATTCTCTACCACAGAAAGTTGTTGAGGCCAATTCACTAAATATATTCGAAAAGGAGTTAGATGTAGTCCTTACTACTAGGGGAATCAAGGGGTATGGCGAGAAAGCAGGAATGGGGTACTGAAGTTGCATGTTCAGCCATGAACTCATTGAATGGCGGTGCAGGCTCGAGGGGCCGAATGGCCTACTCCTGCACCTATTTTCTATGTTTCTATGTTTCTAAACCGTGGTCTAGGATAAACGTCGACTATGCAGGCCCATTCTTGGGTAAAATGTTCCTTGTGGTTGTAGACGCGTACCCCAAGTGGATTGAATGTGAGATAATGTCGGCTAGCACGTCCGCTGCCACCACTGAAAGCCTGCGGGCCATGTTTGCCACACACGGCTTATCTGATGTCCTGGTGAGCGACAACGGGCCATGTTTTACCAGTGCCGAGTTCAAATAATTCATGACCCATAACGGGATCAAACATGTCACATCTGCCCCGTTTAAACCAGCATCCAATGGTCAGGCAGAGAGAGCAGTGCAAATCATCAAGCAAAGGCTTGAAGAGGGTAACTGAAGGCTCACTGCAGTCCCGAGTCCTGCTTAGCTACCACACGAGGCCACACTCACTCTCTGGGATCCCATCTGCTGAACTGCTCATGCAAAGAGCACTTAAGACAAGGCTCTCGTTAGTTCACCCTGATCTACATGAACAGGTAGAGAGCAGACAGCTTCAACAAAGTGCATACCATGATAGCGCAAATGTGTCACGCGAGATTGAAGTCAATGATCCTGTATTTGTATTAAATTATGGACAAGGTCCCAAGTGGCTTCCCGGCACTATCGTGGCCAAAGAGGGGAGCAGGGTGTTTCGGGTCAAAATTTCAAATGGACTCATTCACTGGAAACACTTGGACCAAATCAAACTCAGATTCTCGGACTATCCTGAGCAACCCACCTTGGACCCTACCTTTTTTGATCCCCCAACATACACACCAGTGACAACCGGCACCACGGTTGACCACGAAGCAGAACCCATCATCCACAGCAGCCCAGCAGGGCCCAACACACCAGGCAGCCCAGCAAGGCCAGCTGCACAACAGCCCAGCGAGGGCCCAACAAATGATCCAACAACACCAGCTTTCACACCGAGACGATCAACCAGGGCAAGAAGGGCCCCAGATCGACTCACATTGTAAATAGTTACACTATTGACTTGGGGGGGGAATGTTGTTATCTATGTGGACTTATATTTACTCTGTACAACCACCAGAGGGCTCATTCCCCGGAGTCCCAAGGGATCCCATAATCCCTTGGGAGCACAGTTATTTAAGAGGGCTTCACAGGTTGGAGAGGTACTCAGGAGACCTGCAATAAAAGACTAAGGTCACACTTCACTTTGAGCTCACAGTGTTCAGTCGGACTCTTTCTCCATACATAACAAAAACAAACCCAGCATATCCAATCTTTCCTTGTAGCTAAAGTTTTCCAGTCCTGGCAACATCCTCGTAAATCTCCTCTGTACCCTCTCTAGTGCAATCATGTCCTTCCTGTAAGTGGTGACCAGAATTGCACGCAGTACTCCAGCTGTGGCCTAACTAGTATTTTATACAGTTCAAGGATAACTTCCCAGCTTTTGTATTCTGTGCCTTGGCCAATAAAGGAAAGCATTCCATATGCCTTTTTAACTATCTTATCGACCTGTCCTGCTACCCTTAAGGATCTGTGGACCTGCACTCCAAGGTCCCTCTGTTCCTTCACATCTCTCAGTATCCTCCCATTTAATGTGTATTCCCTTGCCTTGTTGCCCCTCCCCAAATCCATTACCTCACACTTTTCCAGATTGACTTTCTGCCCACCTGACTAGTCCATCGATATCTTCCTGCAGGCTAGAGCTTCCCTCTTCACTGTCAACCACACGGCCAGTCTTTGTATCATCTGCAAATGTCTTTATCATGCCTCCTACACTTAAGCCTAAATCACTAATATATACTACAAAAAGTAGTTTTATACATAGAAATATAGAAATTTACAGAGCGGAAGGAGGCCATTTCGGCCCATCCTGTCCCCGCCGGCCGACAAAGAGCCACACGACCCTCGGTCAGCAGTCCTAAAGGTTACATATAAACCTCTGAACAATGACGGAACGGCAAACCAATCTGCCTCACCACAACTGTGACACCCCTTATACTGAAACATTCTACACTCCACCCCAACCGGAGCCATGTGATCTCCTTGGAGAGGCAAAAAACAGATAAAACCCAGGCCAATTTAGGGAGAAAAAATCTGGGAAAATGACTCTCCGACCCATCCAGGCAATCAAAACTAGTCCAGGAGATCACCCTGGCTGTATTCGATTCCCTGCAATACTTACCATTATATCTGCTCCGTCCAACAAAAGGTCATCCAGTCTAACCCCAATTACCAGCTCTAGGTCTGTAACCCTGCAGGTTACTGCACTTTAAGTACCCATTCAACCAGCTCTTAAAAGTGGTGAGGGTTTCTGCATCCACCACTCTTCCAGGCAGCGAGTTCCAGATCCCCACAACCCTCTTTGGAAAGAAACCCCCCTCAAATCCCCCTTAAACCTTCCACCAACCACCTTAAACTATGCCCCCTCGTAATAGACCCCTCCACCAATGGAAATAGACCCTTACTATCCACTATGTCCAGGCCCCTCAATATTTTGTACACTTCGATGAGGTCTCCTCTCAACCTCCTCTGTTCCAATGAGAACAAACCCAGCCTATCCAATCTGTCCTCATAACTAAGATTCTCCATTCCAGGCTACATCCTAGTAAATCTCCTCTGCACCCTCTCTATTGCAATCACGTCCTTCCTATAATATGGCGACCAGAACTGCACGCAGTACTCCAGCTGTGGCCTAGCCAAAGTATTATACAATTTAAGCATAACCTCCTTGCTCTTATATTCTATGCCTCGACCAATAAAGGCAAGCATTCCGTATGCCTTCTTAACCACCTTATCCACCTGGCCTGCTACTTTCAGGGATCTGTGGACAAGCACTCCAAGGTCCCTTTGTTCATCTACACTATTAAGTGGCCTATTGCTTAACGTGTATACCCTTTACTTATTAGCCCTCCCAAAGTGCATCAGCTCACACTTCTCTGAATTAAATTCCATTTGCCACTGCTCTGCCCACCTGACCAGTAGATTGATATCCTCCTGCAGCCCATGACTTTCCTCTTCATCATCAACCACACAGCCAATTTTAGTGTCGTCTGCAAACTTCTTAATCATACTCCCTATATTCAAATCTAAATCGTTGATATATACCACAAAAAGCAAGGGACCCAGTACTGAGCCCTGCGGAACCCCACTGGAAACATCCTTCCAGTCACAAAAGCATCCATCAATCATTATCCTTTGCTTCCTACCTCCAAGCCAATGTTGGATCCAACTTGCCACTTTGCCCTGTATCCCATGGGCTTTAACCTTCATGACCAGTCTACCATGTGGGACCTCATTGAGGTGTATAAAATTATGAGGGGCCTAGATATAGTGGATAAAGTGGCAGGGCCTATTTCCCTTAGCAGAGGGGTCAACAACCAGGGGCATACAGTTAAAGTAATTGGTAGAAGGGTTAGAGGGGATTTGAGGGGAAAATCCTTCACGCAGAGTGTTGTACGGGTCTGGAACTCACTGCCTGAAAGTATAGTAGAGGCAGAAACCCTCACCACATTTAAAAAGTACTTGGATGTGCACTTGAAGTGTCGTAATCTGCAGGGTTACGGACCAAGAGCTGGAAAGTGGGATTAGGCTGGATAGCCTCTTGTTGGCTGGCGTGGACGTGATGGGCCGAAATGGCCTCCTCCCTGCTGTAAACTTCTATGATGCTATGAAATCCATGCTGACTGTCCTTGATTAATCTGTGTCTTTCTAAATGAAGGTTTATACTATCCCTCAGAATTGATTCCAGTAATTTGCCCACCACTGAGGTTAAACTAACTGGCCTGTAATTACTCGGTCTATCCCTTTCTCCCTTTTTAAACAATGGTACAACTTTAACAGTTCTCCAATCATCTGGCACCACTTCTGTAGCCAGGGAGGACTGGAAAATGATGGTCAGAGCCTACGCAATTTCCTCCCTTGCTTCTTTTAGTAGCCTTGGATATATTTCATCCGGTCCTGGCGATTTATCTACTTTCATGAATGCTAAACCCCTTAAAACTCCCTCTCTTACTATGTTTATCCAGTCTAACATTTCACTATCTTCCCCCTGAAGTTCAACACTGGCATCGTCACCCTCTTTTGTGAGACAGCCGCAAAGTATTTATTTAGTACCTTGCCCACGTCCTCCGCCTCCACACACACATCACCATTTTGGTCTCTAAGAGGCCCTATTCTTTCCTTCGTTATCCTCTTGCTCTTTATGTAATTGGAAAACATCTTTGGGATTTCTTTGCTTCTACTTGCCCGTATTTTTTCATGCCCTATCTTTGCTTTCCTAATTTCCTCCTTAATCTCACCCCTACACTTTCTATACTGTTTCAAGCTTCCTGCAGTATTGACCTCACGATATCTGATATAGGCTTCCCTTTTTTGCCTTATCTTACCCTGTATGCACCTTGTTATCCAGGGGGCTCTAAATTTGGCAATTCTATCCTTTTTCTTTGTGGGAATATATTTACCCTGAACTCCGTGTATCTCCCTCTTGAATACCTCCCACTGCTCTGGCACTGATTTACATTTAAGTAACTGTTTCCAGTCCACCTTTGCTAAATCACTTCTCAGCCATCTTCGACCTCAACTCCACTTTCACACCCGTTCCCCATATCCCTTGATTACCCCAAGTCAAAAAATCTATCATCATAGAATGGTTACAAATGGCAGAATGCCATTCAGCCCGTCGAGCCCGTGCTGGCTCTCTGCAACAGCACCTCAGCTAATCCCTCTCCCCACCCTTTCCCCGGAGCCCAGCAATTTATTTCTTTCAGGTACTTATCCAACTCCCTTTTGAAAGTCACAATTGAGTCTGCCTCCACCACCCTCTCAGGCACTGCATTCCAGATCCTAACCACTCGCTGCGTAAAAAACCTTTTTTCTTATGTCGCCTTTGGTTCTTTTGCCAATCACCTTGAATCTGTGTCCTCTGGTTCTCGACCCTTCCCCCAATGGGAACAGTTTCTCTCTATCTACTCTTGTCTAGACCCCTCATGATTTTGAACACCACACACAAGAGATTGGTGTGCAAAATCAAAGCACATGGTATTGGGAGAAATGTACTGACGTGGATAGACAACTCGTTGGCAGATAGAAGAGAGGCGGGAGTCGAGAGAGGCAGCGGCCTATAAAAGGCTCAGCAGTCCGGGGAGCATCGAGAGAGGCGGGAGTCGAGAGAGGCAGCGGCCTATAAAAGGCTCAGCAGTCCGGGGAGTCGAGAGAGGCAGGAGTCGAGAGAGGCAGCGGCCTATAAAAGGCTCAGCAGTCCGGGGAGCGTCGAGAGAGGCGGGAGTCGAGAGAGGCAGCGGCCTATAAAAGGCTCAGCAGTCCGGGGAGCGTCGAGAGAGGCGGGAGTCCAGAGAGGCAGCGGCCTATAAAAGGCTCAGCAGTCCGGGGAGCGTCGAGAGAGGCGGGAGTCGAGAGAGGCAGCGGCCTATAAAAGGCTCAGCAGTCCGGGGAGTCGAGAGAGGCGGGAGTCGAGAGAGGCGTGACTTGTGCAGCTCCAGCTGAGAGAAGTCAAAAAAGAAGTAGAAAGAAATCAAAAGGTGACGTCACAGCCAACGTGGTAAGTGATTGGCTGCTGATTGGTGAATAGTTTTTCTTTTTCTTTATTAGTCAGTAACTTTTAACATTGTTGTCGGCAATTTAAGTGTATCTAAGGGTTAAGTCATGGCAGGACAGCTCGGTCACGTGATATGCTCCTCCTGTACCATGTGGGAACACGGGGACAACACCAGTGTCCCTGACGACTACATGTGCGGGAAGTGTGTCCACCTCCGGCTCCTGACGGTCCGCGTTGCGGAGTTGGAGCTGTGGGTGGATTCACTCTGGATCATCCACGATGCTGAGAATGACGTGAGTATCACGTGTAGCGAGTTGGTCTTACCGCAGGAGAAGGGTCCACAGCCAGCGAGGGAATGGAAGACCAGCAGGAAGAGTAGTGCAATGAAGGTAGTGCAGGGGTCCCCTGTGGTCATCCCACTGCAAAACAGATACACCGCTTTGAGTGCTGTTGAGGGGGATGACTCATCAGGAGAGGGCAGCAGCAGCCAAGTTCATGGCACCGTGGCTGGCTCTGTTGCACAGGAGGGCAGGAAAAAGAGTGGGCGAGCGATAGTGATAGGGGATTCAATTGTAAGGGGAATAGATAGGCGTTTCTGCGGCCGCAACCGAGACTCCAGGATGGTATGTTGCCTCCCTGGTGCAAGGGTCAAGGATGTCTCGGAGCGGGTGCAGGACATTCTAAAAAGGGAGGGAGAACAGCCAGTTGTCGTGGTGCACGTTGGTACCAATGACATAGGTAAAAAAAGGGATGAGTTCCTACGAAATGAATTTAAGGAGCTAGGAGCTAAATTAAAAAGTAGGACCTCAAAAGTAGTAATCTCGGGATTGCTACCAGTGCCACGTGCTAGTCAGAGTAGGAATCGCAGGATAGCTCAGATGAATACGTGGCTTGAGCAATGGTGCAGCAGGGAGGGATTCAAATTCCTGGGGCATTGGAACCGGTTCTGGGGGAGGTGGGACCAGTACAATCCGGACGGTCTGCACCTGGGCAGAATCGGAACCAATATCCTCGGGGGAGTGTTTGCTAGTGCTGTTGGGGAGGAGTTAAACTAATATGGCAGGGGGATGGGAACCAATGCAGGGAGACAGAGGGAAACAAAAAGGAGGCAAAAACAAAAGACAGAAAGGAGATGAGGAAAAGTGGAGGGCAGAGAAACCCAAGGCAAAGAACAAAAAGGGCCATTGTACAGCAAAATTCTAAAAGGACAGAGGGTGTTAAAAAAACAAGCCTAAAGGCTTTGTGTCTTAATGCAAGGAGTATCCGCAATAAGGTGGATGAATTAACTGTGCAAATAGATGTTAACAAATATGATGTGATTGGGATTACGGAGACGTGGCTCCAGGATGATCAGGGCTGGGAACTCAACATCCAGGGGTATTCAACATTCAGGAAGGATAGAATAAAAGGAAAAGGAGGTGGGGTAGCATTGCTGGTTAAGGAGGAGATTAAGGCAATAGTTAGGAAGGACATTAGCTTGGATGATGTGGAATCTATATGGGTAGAGCTGCAGAACACCAAAGGGCAAAAAACGTTAGTGGGAGTTGTGTACAGACCTCCAAACAGTAGTAGTGATGTTGGGGAGGGCATCAAACATGAAATTAGGGGTGCGTGCAATAAAGGTGCAGCAGTTATAATTGGTGACTTTAATATGCACATAGATTGGGCTAACCAAACTGGAAGCAATACGGTGGAGGAGGATTTCCTGGAGTGCATAAGGGATGGTTTTTTAGACCAATATGTCGAGGAACCAACTAGGGGGGAGGCCATCTTAGACTGGGTGTTATGTAATGAGAGAGGATTAATTAGCAATCTCATTGTGCGAGGCCCCTTGGGGAAGAGTGACCATAATATGGTGGAATTCTGCATTGGGATGGAGAATGAAACAGTTAATTCAGAGACCATGGTCCAGAACTTAAAGAAGGGTAACTTTGAAGGTATGAGGCGTGAATTGGCTGGGATGGATTGGCGAATGATACTTAAGGGGTTGACTATGGATGGGCAATGGCAGACATTTAGAGACCGCATGGATGAACTACAACAATTGTACATTCCTGTCTGGCATAAAAATAAAAAAGGGAAGGTGGCTCAACCGTGGCTATCAAGGGAAATCAGGGATAGTATTAAAGCCAAGGAAGTGGCATACAAATTGGCCAGAAATAGCAGCGAACCTGAGGACTGGGAGAAATTTAGAACTCAGCAGAGGAGGACAAAGGGTTTGATTAGGGCAGGGAAAATGGAGTACGAGAAGAAGCTTGCAGGGAACATTAAGATGGATTGCAAAAGTTTCTATAGATATGTAAAGAGAAAAAGGTTAGTAAAGACAAACGTAGGTCCCCTGCAGTCATAACGGGGAACAAAGAAATGGCGGACCAATTGAACAAGTACTTTGGTTCGGTATTCACGAAGGAGGACACGAACAACCTTCAGGTTATAAAAGGGGTCGGGGGGTCTAGTAAGGAGGAGGAACTGAGGGAAATCCTTATTAGCCGGGAAATTGTGTTGGGGAAATTGATGGAATTGAAGGCCGATAAATCCCCAGGGCCTGATGGACTGCATCCCAGAGTACTTAAGGAGGTGGCCTTGGAAATAGTGGATGTGTTGACAGTCATTTTCCAACATTCCATTGGAGTGTTGGAAAATGACCTATGGAGTGGAGGGTAGCCAATGTAACCCCACTTTTTAAAAAAGGAGGGAGAGAGAAAACAGGGAATTATATGACATCGGTAGTGGGTAAAATGATGGAATCAATTATTAAGGATGTCATAGCAGTGCATTTGGAAAGAGGTGACATGATAGGTCCAAGTCAGCATGGATTTGTGAAAGGGAAATCATGCTTGACAAATCTTCTGGAATTTTTTGAGGATGTTTCCAGTAGAGTGGATAAGGGAGAACCAGTTGATGTGGTATATTCGGACTTTCAGAAGGCGTTCGACAAGGTCCCACACAAGAGATTGATGTGCAAAGTTAGAGCACATGGGATTGGGGGTAGTGTGCTGACATGGATTGAGAACTGGTTGTCAGACAGGAAGCAAAGAGTAGGAGTAAATGGGGACTTTTCAGAATGGCAGGCAGTGACTAGTGGGGTACCGCAAGGTTCTGTGCTGGGGCCCCAGCTGTTTACACTGTACATTAATGATTTAGATGAGGGGATTAAATGTAGTATCTCCAAATTTGCGGATGACACTAAGTTGGGTGGCAGTGTGAGCTGCGAGGAGGATGCTGTGAGGCTGCAGAGCGACTTGGATAGGTTAGGTGAGTGGGCAAATGCATGGCAGATGAAGTATAATGTGGATAAATGTGAGGTTATCCACTTTGGTGGTAAAAACAGAGAGACAGACTATTATCTGAATGGTGACAGATTAGGAAAAGGGGAGGTGCAAAGAGACCTGGGTGTCATGGTACATCAGTCATTGAAGGTTGGCATGCAGGTGCAGCAGGCGGTTAAGAAAGCAAATGGCATGTTGGCCTTCATAGCAAGGGGATTTGAGTACAGGGGCAGGGAGGTGTTGCTACAGTTGTACAGGGCATTGGTGAGGCCACACCTGGAGTATTGTGTACAGTTTTGGTCTCCTAACCTGAGGAAGGACATTCTTGCTATTGAGAGAGTGCAGCGAAGGTTCACCAGACTGATTCCCGGGATGGCGGGACTGACCTATCAAGAAAGACTGGATCAACTGGGCTTGTATTCACTGGAGTTCAGAAGAATGAGAGGGGACCTCATAGAAACATTTAAAATTCTGACGGGGTTAGACAGGTTAGATGCAGGAAGAATGTTCCCAATGTTGGGGAAGTCCAGAACCAGAGGTCACAGTCTAAGGATAAGGGGTAAGCCATTTAGGACCGAGATGCGGAGGAACTTCTTCACCCAGAGAGTGGTGAACCTGTGGAATTCTCTACCACAGAAAGTTGTTGAGGCCAATTCACTAAATATATTCAAAAAGGAGTTAGATGAGGTCCTTACTGCTAGGGGGATCAAGGGGTATGGCGAGAAAGCAGGAATGGGGTACTGAAGTTGAATGTTCAGCCATGAACTCATTGAATGGCGGTGCAGGCTAGAAGGGCCGAATGGCCTACTCCTGCATCTATTTTCTATGTTTCTATGAAGCAGAGAGTTGGGATAAAAGGGCCCTTTTCAGAATGGCAGGCAGTGACTAGTGGGGTGCCGCAGGGCTCAGTGCTGGGACCCCAGCTCTTTACAATATTTATTAATCATTTGGATGATGGAATTGAGTGTAATATCTCCAAGTTTGCTGATGACACTAAACTGACACTAAACTGGCGGTGTGAGCTGTGAGGAGGACGCTAAGAGGCTGCAGGGTGACTTGGACAGGTTAGGTGAGTGGGCAAATACATGGCAGATGCAGTATAATGTGGATAAATGTGAGGTTATCCACTTTGGGGGCCAGAAACAAGAAGGCAGAATATTATCTGAATGGCGGCAGATTAGGAAAAGGGGAGGTGCAACGAGATCTGGGTGTCATGGTTCATCAGTCACTGAAAGTGGGCATGCAGGTACAGCAGGCGGTAAAGAAAGCAAATGGTATGTTGGCCTTCATAGCTAGGGGATTTGAATACAGGAGCAGGGTGGTCTTACTGCAGTTGTACAGGGCCTTAGTGAGGCCTCACCTGGAATATTGTGTTCAGTTTTGGTCTCCTAATCTGAGGAAGGACATTCTTGCTATTGAGGGAGTGCAGCGAAGGTTCACCAGACTGATTCCAGGGATGGCTGGACTGTCATATGGAGGAGAGACTTTGCCTTTATTCACTGGAGTTTAGAAGAATGAGAGGGGATCTCATAGAAACATATAAGATTCTGATGGGACTGGACCGGTTAGATATGGGAAGAATGGTCCCGATGTTGGGGAAGTCCAGAACCAGGGGACATAGTCTTAGGATAAGTGGTCGGCCATTTAGGACTGAGATGAGGAGAAACTTCTTCACTCAGAGAGTTGTTAACCTGTGGAATTCCCTGCCAGAGAGTTGTTGATGCCAGTTCATTGGATATATTCAAGAGGGAGTTAGATATGGCCCTTACGGCTAAAGGGATCAAGGGGAATAAGAGAAAGCAGGAAAGGGGTACTGAGGGAATGATCAGCCATGATCTTATTGAATGGCGGTGCAGGCTCGAAGGGCTGAATGGCCTACTCCTGCACCTATTTTCTATGTTTCTATGAAATCTCCTCTCAACCTTCTCTGCTCTAAGGAGAACAACCCCAGCTTCCCCAGTCTCTCTACTTAATTGAAGTCCCTCATCCCTGGAATCATTCTCGTAAATCATTTCTGCACCCTCTGTAAGGCCTTGATAACCTTCCTAAAGATCAGCCTTGAAAATACTCAAAGACTGAGCCTCCACAGCCCTCTGGGACAGAGAATTCCAAAGATTCACCACCCTCTGAGTGAAGACGTTTCTCCTCATCTCAGTCCTAAATGGCCGACCGCTTATCCTGAGTCTATGCCCCTGGTTCTAGATACCCCAACCAGGGGAAACATCCTCTCAGAATCTTCCCTGTCAAGCTCTCTGAGAATATTATACATTTCAATGAGATCACCTCCCATTCTTCTAAATTCTAGAAAATATAGGTCAACTACAGTGATCAGCAGTACTCCCCCTTACACAGAGTTGGACAATCGCAGCAATTGGGGATGACAATTAGCACTAGGTTAGGGGCAGGCAAAAAGATGAAAATATTTCTTATTTACTAATTTCTGCTGATAACCTCCCAATTTCGAGAATTTTCCCATTTTATTCTGAGTAGAAATCAAGTGATAGCACTTCTGCTTCTGAGTCAGAAGGTTGTGGCTTCAAAATCCCAAACCCCAGGACTTGAGCCCCTATTCCAGGCTGACACTCCCCTATTCCAGGCTGCACTGTCGGAGGGGCATTACTGACCGTGGCGGAGGAGTGGTGAGAGATCATGGCGGAGGTGCGACAAATGGGGATACTGGGCCCAGAAGAGGCGAGGGCCCAGGGGCAGCACGGGCCCAGCCCACACTGTGATATATGTGCACACTGGGTCCGTGCAGCAGAGCAGGTCTCCAGTCGTCTTGGACAATCCTTGCCATTGGACCAAGACCTCGCTCTGTCAAGCCTGTGTGGTGGCTGGTATGCAACGGTCACCACACGTTAAAAAAATCCACGCACAGGCATCTTCCACCCCTGGAGTTCAGGTCTGGAATAATGGGTCCTTCATTGAAACATGTGTGAACTCATCCCTTTTGGTTTGGAAACAAGTCATCCTCGTTCAAGGGACCGCCTATGATGATGATGACAACTGAGGGAGCGCTGCACTGTCAGAGGGGCTGTACTGAGGGAGTGCTGCACTGTTGGAGGGGCAGTACTGAGGGAGTGCTGCATTGTCGGAGGGGCAGTACTGAGGGAGTGCTGCACTGTCGGAGGGGCAGTACTGAGGGAGTGCCGCACTGTCGGAGGGGCAGTACTGAGGGAGTGCTGCACTGTCGGAGGGGCACTACTGAGGGAGCGCCGCACTGTCGGAGGGGCAGTACTGAGGGAGTGCTGCACTGTCGGAGGGGCAGTACTGAGGGAGTGCCGCACTGTCGGAGGGGCAGTACTGAGGGAGTGCCGCACTGTCGGAGGGGCAGTACTGAGGGAGTGCCGCACTGTCGGAGGGGCAGTACTGAGGGAGTGCCGCACTGTTGGAGGGGCAGTACTGAGGGAGCGCCGCACTACCATATGTGCTGTCTTTCAGATGAAACGTTAAACCGAGGCCCAGTCTGCTCTCTCAGGTGGATGTAAACATTTTGCACATTTCCCTATATAACGAACTAAATTTCAATCCATTGGCTGGAAAATGCTTTGGGACGTTCCGAGGATAAGAAACTTCTTCCACATGTCCGCTGCTGTGTTTTGGAAAAATGTATTTTAATCACCAACTGCATTTGAGGCGTCTGAACTTGAATTCTTTGTCCTCGCGTTCTGTGCTCGCTGTCTGTCTGCCCCGCTCGGTGTGAAAGGTCTGGTCCACGTCCTTTCTCCAGTCGTTACAAATTCAGCTCAGCGAACCTCTTGTCAGAACTTGAAGTCCCAGAATTTGCCTCGTTGCTTTCCTCGGATATAACAGTGATGAAAGGAGTTGGCATCGACCTCTGCCCCACCTGTTCCATTCACATTTCCGTCACCCAGGACTGGAGCCACCTGCTTCAATTCCCTATAAACTCCAATGGCCGCACTCTGCCTCTCTGACCTCCCATGTCCTCTAACTGTGGCCTCCTGTGTGTTATCCTCCCTCTGCTCCCCCTTCAGTGAGAGCCTTCAGCCATTCCAGTCCCAGCCTCTGACAATCCCCCCCTCTCCTCCCCACTTAAATCCACTCCAGCGTCCCCATTTCCCTCTCCCCCTTTGAAAGCCCTTGGGTGGAAGTTCGGCCATGCCTCAGTCGGGCCGGTGTCCCGGGCGGAGCGGTAAATTCATCAGCTGGGCCCGGAGTGTGGAGCGGGGCGCTAGGGGAGGCGTTCCACACCGGTTTTAGGGCACTAGGCTGGCTGAACAAGGGAAAATCCCGAGCTAAAGAGCCGGCCTCGGAGCGCCATAGCAGAGGCCTGGGGGAGTGGGGGGGGTAAAAAAATCCCCCCAAAACATCCCCAATATATAGCTCACACCACCACAAAATAAATCGCAAAAAACCCAGTTACCTGAGGCCACATTACTTCCCTCACTGTGGCCGCTACAGCCCCGCCCGCCCGCTGTCACAGCCGTTCCCAACAGGGGGCGCTACGGATCGGGCGGGAGCCAAAAATCGAGCCGGTGTCGTAACCGGGGCGTTGCACGCTGGCTCGCCTCTCCCGGGTGGTGATGCTCCGTTCCCCCCACACCCCCCCCTCCCCCCTCCCCCCTCCCCGTCGATACCGGCACTGAATGTCTCGGCGTGGCGATGGAAACTGACCCTCCAGGGCGCTTAGAGGGGCGGCAGGGGACCAAATTTCTGCCCCCTTCTCTTTAAATAAGCCTCAGTCACCGTTGCGGAATATCCCGGCCAGCGACTGCTCGTTTCTGTGCCTCTGTGAAATAGCCAGGGGCCCAGTGGGTCGCACCTTCGCCTGGGGAGTCAGGTCGTGAGCTCCAAGCCCCACGCCAAGCTTTGGCTCACCTGTCCCAATACCTGGTGTGGCTCCGTGTCACATGTTGTTTAATGCTCCTGTGAAGCGCCGCGGGACGTTTTACTACATTAAAGGCGCTATATAAATACGAGTTGTTGTAAGTAGAATTTTCATTCACATTAACATAGAAAACATTTTAATTACCCGAGAGCTGCACAGACAGCTCGCAAATCACTCGTTTTGGGTCCAACAGGTTCCCACAAACTTCAGTTTTCCAAACAACTTTCAATTCACCACCTTCAATATACACAATAACTTTACACCAATCATGTCACGCTAAAAGCCCCACCAACACCCAAAGGAATTCCTTTCCAAAATTAAAACCGGTTTGTAAAGAAAAAGTGTCTTGCTGTTAAACTCTTGCGATATTGGTCCTGTTCCCCACAGTTGTGGTAAGTGCGGCAGTGAGCTGTGTCAGGGCGAACCCCATTTGTCTGACCGCAGCCTCTCCAATCAGAGGGACTGTCACTGCCCAGTGTGGCAGGCTCTCGGAGCATGAACCCGATTATTTACTCGCTGTTTGCCGTGTATTTACCACCCAGCACACAATCTGCATTCTCCCCACACCATGTCTTAACATCCCAGCCAGCGAGGGGACAGTGGAACGATGTACTTTGCAGAGGTTTGTCAACGTCTCCAGGGGCAATGTTCAGACCGTGCTACTTGTGCAGGCACTGCCCCCGCCCCGGGACTTCCCTCCCCCACCTCCCCCATTCAGTTACGTGGAGAGTGAAGAAGCTGGGGCCATTCTCCTTTCGAACAGAGAAGGAGGGTAAGAGGAGATTTGATAAAGGTGTTCAAAATCATGGACGGTTTTGATGGAGTAAATACGGAGAAATTGTTTCCAGTGGCAGGAGGGTCGGTAACCAGAGGGACACAGATTGACGATAATTGGCAAAAGAACCAGAGGGGGAGATGGGGAGAATGTTTTTACGCAGTGAGTTGTTGTGATCGGGAACGCGCTGCCTGAAAGGGTGGTGGGAGCAGATTCAATAGTAACTTTCAAACAGGGAATTGGATAAATACTTAAAAAGGGCTGTGGGGAAAGAGCAGGGGAGTGGGACTGATTGGATCGCTCTGTCACAGAGCTGGTACAGGCTCGATGGGCTCAATGGCCTCCTCCTGTGCTGTCTGATCCCCAGTCCTCGGTGTGGGTCCGGCGAGATGAGGAATTCCTCGGTGCGGGACCGGTGAGATGAGGAATCTCTCGGTGTGGGACCGGTGAGATGAGGAATCTCTCGGTGTGGGACCGGTGAGATGAGGAATCTCTCGGTGTGGGACCGGTGAGATGAGGAATCTCTCGGTGTGGGACCGGTGAGATGAGGAATCTCTCGGTGTGGGACCGGTGAGATGAGGAATCTCTCGGTGTGGGACCGGTGAGATGAGGAATCTCTCGGTGTGGGACCGGTGAGATGAGGAATCTCTCGGTGTGGGACCGGTGAGATGAGGAATCTCTCGGTGTGGGACCGGTGAGATGAGGAATCTCTCGGTGTGGGACCGGTGAGATGAGGAATCCCTCGGTGTGGGACCGGTGAGATGAGGAATCTCTCGGTGTGGGACCGGTGAGATGAGGAATCTCTCGGTGTGGGACCGGTGAGATGAGGAATCTCTCGGTGTGGGACCGGTGAGATGAGGAATCTCTCGGTGTGGGACCGGTGAGATGAGGAATCCCTCGGTGTGGGACCGGTGAGATGAGGAATCTCTCGGTGTGGGACCGGTGAGATGAGGAATCTCTCGGTGTGGGACGGGTGAGATGAGGAATCTCTCGGTGTGGGACCGGTGAGATGAGGAATCTCTCGGTGTGGGACCGGTGAGATGAGGAATCTCTCGGTGTGGGACCGGTGAGATGAGGAATCTCTCGGTGCGGGAGGTGGAAGCTCCCAGTCACCACTACTCCGCCAACTCTCACCGACTGGGCTCAGCCGCGAGGCGCGGCCGCTGGGGGCAAGCTCTGTCAGGGGCCGCTCGTGCGGAGGGGCCAGCACCCTCGAGGGAGGAGGGTAATCCGAACAAAATCAAAAGTGGGAGACCGCAGACAATGCCCGCTCCCCAGGGGTAAAGGCTCCCAGCGGCAGCACTCCCAGCCCACAACGCACCACACACCAACAATCCAATGGGGAGTCCATTCCGATTTGGGTTTGGAGCCCGACACGCATTTAGGGGAGGGGTAAGAGGACGAGAAAAGAGAGGAAGAAAGAGGCGGGAGGAAGGGAGAGGGAGAGAGGCGGGAGGGAGGGAGAGGGAGAGAGGCGGGAGGGAGGGAGAGGGAGAGAGGCGGGAGGGAGGGAGAGGGAGAGAGGCGGGAGGGAGGGAGAGGGAGAGAGAGGCGCGAGGGAGGGAGAGGGAGGGTTTAGCAACTTTATTTGGGTGCGTGGCCCCTTTAACAGGCTGCACGTTACATTCAAATTGCAGCAGGCATGAGTTTTACTGTTGTAAAGCTGTGCAGACCCGCAGCTTAAAGGGAACACAGGAGGAAGGAGAGGGAGAGGGAGGAGAGGGGGAGGGAGGAGGGAGGAGGAGAGGGGAGGGAGGCACACATGGAACTAAGTCCCAGTAAGGGCAGGACTTTCAGCGGAGAGGGGGGTAAAGGTTTGGGAAGGAATAATAACCCCCCTCCTTCGAGAAGGGACCTTTATCAGATGCGGGGGAGACAGTGAAAGGGGAAATATTGGCCTCAGCGCTCAGCACAGTTCACTGTCTCCTTCCTCGTGTTTCAGGGAAAAACATTTTTCAAAAAAATTCCAGCACATCACAACTTGAATTTTGTTTTCAAAAGAATAGAAATGCAATTTAAACTTTCATTATCAAAATACAGCAGTGCCGAGAGTATGAAGCAGTCCATCACCAGCGTAAACATTCATGTCACGTGGTCTCGGAGTGTCACTGGAAACCCCCGTACTGAGCTCCCTGAAACAGAACAGACCAACATTACACAAAATCTCAGCATTGAGCGAGGGGGGGGAGGGGAGGGGAGGGGAGAGGGACGGGAGGAGAGGGGCGGGAGGGGAGGGGGAGAGGGAGAGGGACGGGAGGGGGAGAGGGACGGGAGGAGAGGAGGGAGGGGGAGAGGGAGGGAGAGAGGGGAGTGGCAAGGGAGGGGGAGGGAGCGGGGGAAAGGGAGAGGAATGGGATGGGGGAAGGGAGAGCGAGAGGGAGGGAAGAGGGAGAGCGAGAGGGAGGGGAGAGCGAGAGGGAGGGGAGAGGGAGGGGGGGGAAGGAGAGGGAGGGGGAGAGGGCGATGGAGAGGGAGGGGGAAAGATGGGGAGAAGGACGGTGTAGGAGGGGGGGGAGAGAGGGAGAGGGGGGATGGAGAGGGAGGGGGGAGGGAGGGAGGGAGGGGATGGGGAAGGGAGGGGGGTGGAGAGGGAGGGGGGTGGAGAGGGAGGGGGAGGGGGAGGGGGGAGAGAGAGGGAGGCGGATCGAGGGGGAGGGAGATCGAGGGGGAGGGAATGGGGGGAGATGGAGGGGAAGGGGATGGGGAAGGGAGAGCGAGAGGGAGGGTGGAAGAGAGGGGGGGAAAGAGGGGGAGAAGGACGGTGTAGGAGGGGGTGGGAGAGTGAGGGGGTGGAGAGGGAGGGGGGGAGGGAGAGGGAGGGAGCGGGGGAGAGGGAGGGGATGAAGAAGGAAGGGCGAGAGGGAGGAGAGGCGGAGGGGAGGGGGAGAGGGAGATGGAGGGGGGCAGAGGGGGAGGGAGGGGGGAATGAGGGGAGAGGGAGGCGAGGGAGGGAGAGGGAGGGGGAGGGGGAGAGCGAGGGAGGAGAGAGAGGGGGGGAGCAGAGAGAGGGGGGAGAAGAGGGAGGGAGGGCGTGAGAGAGGGAGAGAGAGAGGAGAAAGAGGGAGGAGATGGAGTGAGAGAGGGAGAGGGGGGGAAGAGAGGGAGGGAAAGAGTGTAATATATTTGTTTCATGGGTTCTTGTTTAAGAATTCATAGCAACACATTGCTATTAAGAACTAGTGGGTTTATTAACAAAGGTTTGACAATCACACGACACATTACCAGTTCATCCACTAAGCTCACAACTGCATACCTCATCGTGGATGAACTAGACCCAACTGGCTGGGGTTTCATTGAGACTTGTGAAGATCATGTGACGGGCTAAGCCACTCAATGCAAAAGCTCCACAAACCTGTGAGCATATTCAAAGGTGCATACATTACAGAGAGGGAGGGAGGGAGAGAGGGGGAGTAAGGAAGAGAGTGCGGGACAGAGAGAAAGGGAAGGGGAGAGAGGGAAGGAGAGAAACATACATAGAAAATAGGTGCAGGAGTAGGCCATTCAGCCCTTCAAGCCTGCAGCACCATTCAATATGATCATGGCTGATCATGCAACTTCAGTACCCCATTCCTGCTTTCTCTCCATACCCCTTGATCCCTTTAGCCATAAAGGCCACATCTAACTTCCTTTTGAATATATCTAACAAACTGGCATCAACAACTCTCTGCGGTAGAGAATTCCACAGGTTAACAACTCTCTGAGTGAAGAAGTTTCTCCTCATCTCAGTCCTAAATGGCTTACCCCTTATTCTTAGAATGTGACCCCTGGTTCTGGACTTCCCCAACATTGGGAACATTCTTCCTGCATCTAACCTGTCCAATCCCGTCAGAATTTTATGTTTCTATGAGATCCCCTCTCATTCTTCTAAATTCCAGTAGATATAAGCCTAGTCGATCCAGTCTTTCTTCATATGTCAGTCCTGCCATCCCGGGAATCAGTCTGGTGAACCTTCGCTGCACTCCCTCAATAGCAAGAATGTCCTTCCTCAGATTAGGAGACCAAAACTGTACACAATATTCCAGGTGTGGCCTCACCAAGGCCCTGTACAACTGTAGCAACACCTCCCTGCCCCTATACTCAATTCCTCTCACTATGAAGGCACCTGCATGCCAACTTTCAATGACTGATGTACCATGACACCCAGGTCTCGTTGCACCTCCCCTTTTCCTAATCTGTCACCATTCAGATAATATTTTTCCTTCCTGTTTCTGCCACCAAAGTGGATAACCTCACATTTATCTACATTATACTGCATCTGCCATGCATTTGCCCACTCACCTAACCAGTCCAAGTCACCCTGCAGCCTCTTAGCATCCCCCTCACAGCTCACACTGCCACCCAGCTTAGTGTCATCTGCAAACTTGGTGATATTACATTCAATTCCTTCGTCTAAATCATTAATGTATATTGTAAATAGCTGGGGTCCCAGCACTGAACCTTGCGGTACCCCACTAGTCACTGCCTGCCATTCTGAAAAGGACCCATTTATTCCTACTCTTTGCTTCCTGTCTGCCAACCAGTTCTCTATTCACGTCAGTACATTACCCCCAATACCATGTGCTTTTATTTTGCACACCAATCTCTTGTGTGGAACCTTGTCAAAAGCCTTTTGAAAGTCCAAATACACCACATCCACTGGTTCTCCCTTGTCCACTCGACTAGTTACATCCTCAAAAAATTCTAGAAGATTTCACAAGCATGATTTCCCTTTCATAAATCCATGCTGACTTGGACTGATCCTGTCACTGCTTTCCAAATGCGCTGCTATTTCATCCTTAATAATTGATTCCAACATTTTCCCCAATACCAATGTCAGGCTAACCGGTCTATAATTCCCTGTTTTCTCTCTCCCTCCTTTTTTAAAAAGTGGGGTTACATTAGCTACCCTCCAATCCATAGGAACTGATCCAGAGTCGATAGAATGTTGGAAAATGGCCACCAATGCATCCAGTATTTCTAGGGCCACTTCCTTAAGTACTCTGGGATGCAGACTATCAGGCCCCGGGGATTTATCGGCCTTCAATCCCATCAATTTCCCCAACACAATTTCCTGACTAATGAGGATATCCTTCAGTTCCTCCTTCTCGCTAGCCCCTCGGTCTCCTAGTACTTCCGGAAGGTTATTTGTGTCTTCCTGAGTGAGACAGAATCAAAGTATTTGTTCAATTGGTCTGCCATTTCATTGTTCCCCATTATAAATTCACCTGATTCTGACTGCAAGGGACCTACATTTGTCTTCACTAATCTTTTTCTCTTCACATATCTATAGAAGCTTTTGCAGTCAGTTTTTATGTTCCCAGCAAGTTTCCTCTCGTACTCTATTTTCCCCCTCCTAATTAAACCCTTTGTCCTCCTCTGCTGAATTCTAAATTTCTCCCAGTCCTCAGGTTTGCTGCTTTTTCTGGCCAGAGAGGGGGAAGGAGAGAGGGGGAAAGAGAGAGGGGGAAAGAGAGAGGGGGAAAGAGAGAGAGGGGGAAAGAGAGAGAGGGGGAAAGAGAGAGGGGGAAAGAGAGAGGGGGAAAGAGAGAGGGGGAAAGAGAGAGAGGGGGAAGAGAGAGAGGGGGAAGAGAGAGAGGGGGAAAGAGAGAGGGGGAAAGAGAGAGGGGGAAAGAGAGAGGGGGAAAGAGAGAGGGGGAAAGAGAGAGGGGGAAAGAGAGAGGGGGAAAGAGAGAGGGGGAAAGAGAGAGGGGGAAAGAGAGAGAGGGGGAAAGAGAGAGAGAGAGAGGGAAAGAGGGGGAGGGAGATGAACAAATACATTTCCGCTCCATTTCCTTCCCACTAGTTGGGTCAACGGTTGGTTATCATTCTACAGGTGCTGTGCATCCTGTTACCAAGTGGCCATTTTTGACGTGAATGTCGGGACAGCGAGCGTCGATGGGTCATTCAACCATGTGCGGCATCACATCAAGCCCAACCTTCCCATAACTACATCCGTGCACAGGGGACACGGGATCGAGTCCAGACTGACCTTCCCCATAGCCTGGGGGTGCCGAAAACACTCACACCTCCCTTGTAACTGCCTTTGGCTGAGGCCACGTAACTAGGCCCAGGCTGGGCGCCAAGCTCCTTTGTGAGAAATGTGGGGAGTTGGGTTCCTCGCTGCCAGCCTGTCACCCGGGTGGCCGGGCTTCATGGGAGAGCCGGGTCGGGGGACATGGAGCAGGGCTGAAACTGGACAACGAGCTCGCGGCTATGAATCGCCTTAGAAACAGAAAACTCTCTCCAAGAGCCAGACAGGGGCAGTCGGAGTTAGTTAACCACATGGTATGGGGCTGGAGTCACATGGAGGCCACGCCGGGCAAGGGTTGCAGCACCGCATCCCCGAAGGACACAGGGAACCAGTTGGGTTTTTAAACAACAGCCCAGCAACTTCCGTGGTCACTTTATCTGGTGTCAGCCACAGATTTCACATTTCTGCCAAGTTGGGATCTGAATTCATGACCTCTGGGTTGCTGGTTCCGGATTATGACCCTTACACGTGAAGAAGGAATGACCAAGCACGGGTAAAGTTTAATGGTGGAATTTAGGGAGGGAGTGAAGAAGATAGAAAGACTTGGATTTATATAGCACCTTTCACGACGAGCGGATGTCCCAAAGCGCTTTACAGCCGATTAAGTACTTTTGGGAGTGTAGTCACTGTTGTAATGTGGGAAACGCAGCAGCCAATTTGTGCACAGCAAGCCCCCACAAACAGCAATGTGATAATGACCCAGATCATCTGTTTTTGTTATGCTGATTGAAGGATAAACATTGGCCCCATGACACCGGGGAGAACTCCCCCTGCTCTTCTTCCAAATAGTGCCATGGGATCTTTTACGTCCACCTGAGAGGGCAGACGGGGCCTCGGTTTAACGTCTCATCCGAAAGACGCCACCTCCGACAGTGCAGCACTCCCTCATGCAAATAAATAGAATAAGCTAGTTGGCATTATATTGAATTGTGTAACTATTGAGCTGGAGTTGTTGGACGATCTGGGGGCAACGTTCGCTGCAATTGCTCAGTTGGCGCGCGGTTCATTCACATTTTCACGCATGCGCGGTTTCTGGCGTTGAGAAGCCGGTGAACGGCCAGTACAGACTCTCGTGCCCGCACAGCTTAGCGGGACCATTGTCTGGGGATACAGACACACCACTCGCTAACAGTAGGTTAATAAGGCCATAAAAAAATAAACAAGGCACCAGGGTTCATTTCTAGAGGGATAGAATTGAAAAGTAGGGAAGTTATGCTCAACCTGTATCGAGCCTCGGTTAGACCACACTGGGAGCACCGTGTACAATTCTGCTCTCTACATTATAAAAAGGATACAGATACACTGGAGAGAGTGCAACAAATAATTACTGGAATGATACCCGAACTGAGAGGTTAAAACTATCGGGAAAGATTAAACAGGCTGGGGATCTTTTCTCTAGAAGAGAGAAGTCTGAGGGGCAACCCGATAGAGGTCTTTAAAATTATAGGGTAGATATAGAGAAGATGTTTCCACTTGTGGGGGAGACCAGAACTAGGGGCCATCGATATAAGATAGTCACCAATAAATCCAATAGTGAATTCATAAGAAATAGGAGCAGGAGTCGGCCATTTGGCCCCTCGAGCCTGCTCCGCCATTTAATACGATCATGGCTGATCTGATCATGGACTCAGCTCCACTTCCCTGCCCACTCCCCATAATCCTTTACTCCCTTATCGCTCAAAAATCTGTCTATCTCCACCTTAAATATATTCTAAGACCCAGCCTCCACAGCTCTCTGGGGCAGAGAATTCCACAGATTTACAACCATCTGAGAGAAGAAATTTCTCCTCATCTCAGTTTTAAATGGGCGGCCCCTTATTCTGAGACTATGTCCCGAGTTTTAGTTTCCCCTATCAGTGGAAGCATCCTCTCTGCATCCACCTTGTCGAGTCCCCTCATTATCTTATATGTTTCAATAAGATCACCTCTCATTCTTCTGAACTCCAATGAGTATAGGCCCAACCTGCTCAACCTATCTTCATAAGTCAAACTCCTCATCTCCGGAATCAACGGAGTGAACTTTCTCTGAACAGCCTCCAATGCAAGTATATCCTTCCTTAAATACGGAGACCAAAACTGTACGCAGTACTCCAGGTGTGGCCTTACCAATACCCTGTACAGTTGTAGCAGGACTTCTCTGCTTTTATACTCTATCCCCCTTGCAATAAAGGCCAAGAGAGTGGTGAGAATGTGGAGCTTGCTACCACAGGGAGGGGTTGAGACGAATAGTATCGACGCATTTAAGGGGAAGATAAACACATGAGGGAGAAAGGAATAGAGGGATATGTTGATGGAGTGAGATGAAGAGGGGAGGGAGGAGGCTGGTGTGGAACATAAACCCCGGCACGGAGCGCTGGGGACAGTGTCTGGGCTGTAAATACTGTGTAATACCAGTCAGGGTTTTAACACAGCAGAACAAGGGGAGGAAGGAATTGGAATTTCTGAATGTGCCCAGTGTATATAGGGGGCCTTTTGCAATAAAGATTGGAAGAGGTAAGACACAAAAGGCCTACGCAACTAACAGTGAGCTGCAACACGAAACGATCACTGTGTAGCACACACACAATGTGAGGACCCACATTTGTCCTACATAAAAAATTATGACACAGAAGGAGGCCCATCGTGTCTGTGCCGGTCGAAAAAGAGTTACCCAGCCCAATCCCACCTTCCAGCACTAGGTCCGTAGCCCTGTAGGTTACAGCTCTTTATAGAATCATATGAAACATATAAATGTTCTAAAACTCTGGAACTCTTAAAGAACTTCAATCCAGTCTTGCTGAGGCTCGGGTCAGCAGTCAAGATGGGACACTTGCAACCTCCCGATGGGTCTTTTGCACGTGACTCCATCAATACTGATCTCGTTTATTTCAGGGGTTGGGTTCTATTATCTCATTCATAATGAGTCAATTAAAAAATATTAACCTCGAAACTTGTATTAGAGATAAAGGATATATGACAATATCCTATCAAATCAAGGGTATACAAGAAGACAGAGAGTGTGGAAGAGGTCGCTATACACAACCTCCAGAGAGCTTGGAGTGTTGCAGAGCTGGAGAAATTGACAGGGAACGGGACTGGCGAGGCCCCGGAGGGATCGCAACACAAGGATGCTAAATTTTAAAATCGAGAGGTTGCCGGACCGGGAGCCAATGGGCGAGGGGGGTGAGCGCAGGGGGTGAATGGGCAATGTTCCTTTTTGCACAGGCGCGGTTTTCCGGCTTAAAAGCTGGTGAGCCGGCTGCCCGTGAGATGCAGAGTGCTGTGTGGTGGTGCAGGCCGAAGGGGGCGTTGGAGGGTGAACGGGACTTGGGGCGTTGGAGGGTGAACGGGACTTGGTGCGAGTCAGGAGGTAGGCAGCAGAGCTTTGTTTTTGTTGCACAATACCCGCCGACTGTGACTGTGGGTTTGTACCGGGTCTCAGCATGGTGTAAACCCCGTGGTGGTAACCAGTGGGGTGCCGCAGGGATCAGTGCTGGGACCCCAACTATTTACAATCTATATTAACGACTTGGAAGAAGGACTGAGTGTAACGTAGCCAAGTTTGCTGATGATACAAAGATGGGAGGAAAAGCAATGTGTGAGGAGAACACAAAAAATCTGCAAAAGGACATAGACAGGCTAAGTGAGTGGGCAGAAATTTGGCAGATGGAGTATAATGTTGGAAAGTGTGAGGTCATGCACTTTGGCAGCAAAAAAAATCAAAGAGCAAGTTATTATTTAAATGGAGAAAGATTGCAAAGTGCTGCAGTACAGCGGGACCTGGGGGTACTTGTACACAAAACACAAAAGGATAGTATGCAGGTACAGCAAGTGATCAGGAAGGCAAATGGAATCTTGGCCTTTATTGCAAAGGGGATGGAGTATAAAAGCAGGGAAGTCTTGCTACAGTTGTACAGGGTATTGGTGAGGCCACACCTGGAATACTGCGTGCAGTTTTGGTTTCCATATTTACAAAAGGATACACTTGCTTAGGAGGCAGTTCAGAGAAGGTTCACTAGGTTGATTCCGGAGATAAGGAGGTTGACTTATGAGGAAAGGTTGAGTAGATTGGGCCTCTACTCATTGGAATTCAGAAGAATGAGAGGTGATCTTATCGAAATGTATAAGATTATGAGGGGGCTTGACAAGGTGGATGCAGAGAGGATGTTTCCACTGATAGGGGAGACTAGAACTAGGGGGTATAATCTTAGAATAAGGGGCCGCCCATTTAAAACTGAGATGAGGAGAAATTTTTTCTCTCAGAGGGTTGTAAATCTGTGGAATTCACTGCCTCAGAGAGCTGTGGAAGCTGGGACATTGAATAAATTTAAGACAGAGATAGACAGTTTCTTAACCGATAAGGGAATAAGGGGTTACGGGGAGCGGGCAGGGAAGTGGAGCTGAGTCCATGATCGGATCAGCCATGATTGTATTAAATGGCGGAGCAGGCTCGAGGGGCCGTATGGCCGACTCCTGCTCCTATTTCTTATGTTCTTATTATGTTCTTATGGCCTCTGGCCGTACCTGGCTGTACTGGTACGCCTGTTGTTGAGCTGGGTTGGGGGCGGGTTGCTGAGTTCTATACGCCATGTATTGTTGCCCTGGATCCTGCTGTAAGTTTCTGAACTGTCCTTGAGAATTCTGTGCAGAATCTGCAGAAAGCACAAAAAAAACCCAGAGATAATTAAACCAGAACATGACACTGTATTCACCACTGCAGCTAAATGGGGCACTCCGCTCCAAGACAGAGCCTGATTTCTCTCCTTTCCCCCTACTCCTTGCTCGGAAGGTCTCTGCGGACACCAGACATCCAGTGGCACCAAGTCTCAAGTGCCCATTCCTCACGATGGCAAATGTCGCCAGGCTATTTGACTGCAGGGTGCATCACAGAATCTGATACATCTTACTTCCGAACAACCGCACTTTCCAGCAGGAGAGAGTGGATAGCGATCAGGAGCAGGAGCGTCGAGTAATTCTGACTCCCTATTGCGGGCCAACTGAGGTCAAATTGTTCGCCAATCCTCCAAACCCACCCGCCCATCTCGCTAACCCACTCTGGGCCACTTGGGACTTGCCTGGTTTCTAAAGCTGGCTGGCCCTTTACCCTTGAAACAAGCGGGGAACAGTATTCGGTTTTGTTTAGCGACCTCCTCCATACTCTGGAAGGTGATGGGGAGGGGCAGAGGAGATGGGGAGTGCGATGAGCGAGGGGGGGGGGAATAAGATTATGGGATGTCGTGGAACTGCTCAATGGCAAATATCAGTCCTTTCACCAATCAGATTGACGGAGCATTGATCAATGCAGACTGTACAGGAACATTTTAACCAGTCGCACATTAAATTGACGGGAGTGGTTTCACATCAGCAATTGCCTTCCCAGGAGGACACTTCAAAAGGGTAGGTCTTTGGATGAAACGTTAAAACGAGGCCCCGTCTGCCCACTCAGGTGGATGTAAAAGATCCCATGGCACTATTTCAAAAAAGAGCAGGGGAGTTTTCCCCAGTGTCCTGGCCAATATTTATCCCTCAATAAACATAACAAAAACAGATTATCTGGTCATTAACACATTGCTGTTTGTGGGAGCTTGCTGTGCACAAATTGGCTGCCGCGTTTCCTACATTCCAAAAGTACTTCATTGGCTGTAAACCGCTTTGGGATGTCCGGTGGTTGTGAAAGGCGCGATATAAATACAAGTCTTTCTTTCCTTCTACTCTCCCTTTTCTCTCTCTGCCACCACTTTCTATATTCCTCATGATTATCTTTGATATTGTTTGCCCTCATTTTAAAATATGTCTCCCATTTAAGTTTCAGCTCAGTTGCAATCTGTTTATCCGTGGAACTCTATTCCTAGAATCGGCCTCTTGTTGCCGTACAATGCATTTACTGTGCACTCTATCCATCTGTTGACGTCTTTTTCTGTTCTTAATGTGACCCAGATCACATCTCATCTCGCTGGACACTGCCTCGTCCGGGCCTTGGGCTGAATCATGCTGTGCTTGCTGTTTTTCCTGTTCTCCAACTCTCCCCCCACTTCATTTCCCGGAATTAAATAAAGCAATTCTTCTTTCCTTATTGGACTCGAATCCTAGAATAGTACAGCACCGAAGGAGGCCATTTAGCCCATCGAGGCAGCACCGGCTCTTTCGAAGAGCCACCAGTTAATCCCACCCCCCGCCTCCCCCGCTCTTTCCCCATATCCCTGCAATTTTTTCCTCCTTCAAGTATTTGTCCAATTCCCTTTTGAAGGTTACAATTGAATGTGTATCCATCGCCCTATAAGGCAGCACAATGCACCGTGCAGCATGGCCAGCCAAGCACAGCATCACGCCAGTCTCACTGTCCCGGGACTCAATGTGCTGTAACTGCGCTATCTCACTGAAATATCCCCGACACGGACTGTGCTTTCGACCACACATCCACAGCATAACGAAAATCGCCAAAAAAAACTAAAATCGCCCATTTCCACCTCCCTAACATCGCCCATCTCCACCCTTGCCTCAGCTCATCCGCTGCTGAAGCCCTCACCCACGCCTTTGCCAACTCTAGACTTGACTATTCCAACGCACCCTGGCTGGCCTCCCACATTCTATCCAACGTAAACTAGAGGTGATCCCAAACTCAAACTGCCCTGGTGGGACTTGAACTCACATTCTCCGCATTATTAGTCCAGTTACAGAAACAAGTCCCGCTCACCCATCACCCCTGTGCTCACTGCCCCAGTGTCCCAACTCACACCAAGTCCCGCTCACCCATCACCCCTGTGCTCACTGCCCCAGTGTCCCAACTCACACCAAGTCCCGCTCACCCATCACCCCTGTGCTCACTGCCCCAGTGTCCCAACTCACACCAAGTCCCGCTCACCCATCACCCCCTGTGCTCACTGCCCCAGTGTCCCAACTCACACCAAGTCCCGCTCACCCATCACCCCTGTGCTCGTTGACCTACATTGGCTCCCGGTTAAACAACGCCTCGATTTTAAAATTCTCATCCTTATTTTCAAATTCCTCCGTGGCCTCACCCCTCCCGATCTCTGTAATCTCCTCCAGCCTCACAACCCCCCCCAACCCTCCCCCTGAGATGTCTGCGCTCCTCTAATTCTGCCCTCTTGAGCATCCCTGATTATAATCGCTCCACCATTGGTGGCCGTGCCTTCAGCTGCCTGGGCCCCAAGCTCTGGAACTCTTTGCAGAAACCCTCACCACTTTTAAGAGATGGTTGGATGTGCACTTAAAGTGCCGTAACCTGCAGGGTTACAGACCTAGAGCTGGTAATTGGGATTAGACTGGATGACCTTTTGTTGGCCGACGCAATATTAATGGTAAGTACTGCAGGGAATAGAATATGGCCAGGGTGATCTCCTGGACTAGTGTCGATCGTCTGGATGGGTCGGAGAGGAATTTTCCCAGATTTTTTCTCCCTAATTTGGCCTGGGTTTTTATCTGGTTTTTGCCTCTCCCAGGAGATCACATGGCTTCGGTTGGGGTGGAGTGTAGAATGTTTCAGTATAAGGGGTGTCGCAGTTGTGTGAGGCGGACTGGTTGGGCTGGGTGCTCTTTACCTTTCCGTCATTGTTCACAGGTTTATATGTAACCTTCAGGGCTGCTGACCGAGGGCCGTGCGGCTCTTTGTCGGCCGGGGCGGACACGATGGGCCGGAATGGCCTCCTCCTGCCCTGTAAATTTCTATGTTTCTATAAGATGCTCCTTAAAACCTACCTCTTTGACCAAGCTTTTGGCTAATTTCTACTTATGCGGCTCAGTGTCAATTTTTAAGAATCTCATCATACTCCTGTGAAGCACCTTTGGACGTTCACTACATTAAAGGCGCTATATAAATACAGGTTGTTGTTGTACATTAAGAAACAAGAAGTCTTTGTCCAACAGAAGCTTGTGGAACTCACTGAATTCCTGAGGTGCGCTGGTCAAAGGCTGCTGGGCCGTGTATTGCTGGTAGAAGGTCTGCTGGTGGGCAGCGGGATTCTGCTGGAACTGCCCCTGCTGTGGTCCGTACCAAGTACCTGCTGCAACAAGACAATAAACATCCCGGAGGTTAGTTCTCTGTTTAGAAACATAGAAAATAGTTGCAGGAGTAGGCCATTCGGCCCTTCGAGCCTGCACCACCATTCAATAAGATCATGGCTGATCATTCACCTCAGTACCCCATTCCTGCTTTCTCTCCATACGCCTTGATCCCTTTAGCCGTAAGGGCCATATCTAACTCCCTCTTGAATATATCCAATGAACTGGCCTCAACAACTCTCTGCGGCAAGGAATTCCACAGGTTAACAACTCTCTGAGTGAAGAAGTTTCTCCTCATCTCAATCCTAAATGGCCTGCCCCTTATCCTAAGACTGTGTCCCCTGGTTCTGGACTTCCCCAACATCGGGAGCATTCTTCCCGCATCTAACCTGTCCAATCCCGTCAGAATCTTATACTTTCTATGAGATCCCCTCTCTTTCTTCTAAACTCCAGTGAATAAAGGCCCAGTTGATCCAGTCTCTCCTTATATGTCAGTCCTGCCATCCCAGGAATCAGTCTGGTGAACCTTTGCTGCACTCCCTCAATAGCAAGAACGTCCTTCCTCAGATTAGGAGACCAAAACTGAACACAATATTCCAGGTGAGGCCTCACTAAGGCCCTGTACAACTGCAGTAAGACCTCCCTGCTCCTATACTCAAATCCTCTCGCTATGAAGGCCAACATACCATTTGCCTTCTTCACCGCCTGCTGTACCTGCATGCCCACTTTCAGTGACTGATGTACCATGACACCCAGGTCGAGTCTCCCACATTTGGGGACATCGCAGGAGTCAGCACACCCCCAACTGCAATGGGCTAGCACTGTGCGGCACAAAGGTATCTCAGATTTAACCTCCTTTATTCGCCAGGGCCAGTTTTTGAATTCCCCGCCCCCTCAGGACACTGATTCTCACTGGGATACAGGTCAAAGGGTCGTGGCCACCATCTTGGACCTCAGCCACTTGACCACTTTGTATATACAGTGCTGCGTGGAGGCACAATACTTCAGCGAGCAGCGCGAGCTGGTGCAGGAGGGCGACAGCAGCGAAGAGTGACGTCATCAAGGTCCAGGTCGCTGATTGGAGCGTGGGCAAGTACAGCCGGAGCGGCGAAGGAGCGGCGAGAGACTGTAGAGCGATGTGATCGGGGCCCAGGAGAGGCGAGAGCCCGGGGGGCAGCACGGGCCCAGCCCACACTGCGATATGTGAGCGCACTAGGTCCGTGCAGCAGAGCTGGTCTCCAGTCGTCCTTGCCACTGGACCAAGACCTCGCTCTGTCAAGCCCGTGTGGTGGCTGGTGTGCAACGGCCAACCCACGTTAAAAAAATCCACCCACAGGCATCTTCCACCCTTCAGGATGTAGTTCGGGATCCGGAATATTAGGTCCTTCATTGAAACACCTGTGAACTCATCCCTTTTTTGATGTGGAAGCAAATCATCCTCGCTTCGAGGGACCGCCTATGATGATGATGATTGAGATGGTGCAGCGCTTCTGTAACTGTAATAATCCGTACAACGACAGTTCAAAATCCCACCAGGGCAGTTTGAGAATTGGAATTCAGTAACAGTGACGGTGAAGCGGATTGTCGTAAAATCAGGGAAGGACACCTGCCGCCCTTACCCGGTCTGGGCCTATCGGTGACTGCACCAACGTGGTTGGCTTTGAAGTGGCTGATCGCGCCCCTCAGATGGGCAATAAATGCCGGTCTTGCAAGCGACGCCCACATCCTGAGACCGAATTAAAAAAGGACAAGCGAAAAGGGAGAGCATTCAGCCCACAGCACAAAACCATCCCAATTGTCACAAAATCGCAAATCTCACTCAACAGGCCACAGGAAGGCTGGAATAGAAGCTGCAAATATCACACCTGTGCAGTAGGAGGTGCTCTTCTCACACAATGACAGGGCAATGTAGAGGGAGCTTTACTCTGTATCTAACCCCCTGTACCTGCCCTGGGAGTGTTTGATGGGGCAGTGTAGAGGGAGCTTTACTCTGTATCTAACCCCCTGTACCTGCCCTGGGAGTGTTTGATGGGGCAGTGTAGAGGGAGCTTTACTCTGTATCTAACCCCGTGCTGTACCTGTTCTGGGAGTGTTTGATGGGGCAGTGTAGAGGGAGCTTTACTCTGTATCTAACCCCGTGCTGTACCTGTTCTGGGAGTGTTTGATGGGGCAGTGTAGAGGGAGCTTTACTCTGTATCTAACCCCGTGCTGTACCTGTTCTGGGAGTGTTTGATGGGACAGTGTAGAGGGAGCTTTACTCTGTATCTAACCCTGTGCTGTACCTGCACTGGGAGTGTTTGATGGGACAGTGTAGAGAGAGCTTTACTCTGTATCTAACCCCCTGTACCTGCCTTGGGAGTGTTTGATGGGACAGTGTAGAGGGAGCTTTACTCTGTATCTAACCCGTGCTGTACCTGCCCTGGGAGTGTTTGATGGGACAGTGTAGAGGGAGCTTTACTCTGTATCTAACCCCGTGCTCTACCCGGGAGTGCTTGACACTGACATTGGGTGCCTGAAATGGGAACGTGTCCCATTCCCCAATAGGGACCTCCTTCACTTTGTGTTGTAGCTGCATAGTGGGGGTGTTAAACAATCCCCAGACATGGGTGGGGAAGCCCAGAGTCGCCCTCTGCTGCAAATTGTACCTGATTTTCCTGTAAAGTTGCTATATAAATTGAAGTTGTTATTGTTGAAAGATGCAGTCATTTCTGCCTCACGCCTTGTGGCAAAACAATCCCTGTTCTGAACCTCTCTTACTGTCGCAGGGAGAGTTTTAAATGAATAACCCCTCGTTACTGGCTCCACAACCAGAGGACAAAGTCTTTCCCCATTCACTTAATTAACATCCTGTATAGCTTTAAAAACCTCTATTAAATCTCCTTTCAGCCGTCTCTGCTCCAGTGTGGACAGTGCCAGGATCTCCAGTCTTTCCTCATAACTCTAGTCTCCCATCCCTGGATCTCCCCGGTGAATCTACGCTGTCCACTCTCTGTGACTTTTATCCAATCTTACACATGGCCTTCTAACCGTGGCCCAATCAATCCTTTGTATAAAATCAGCATTGTGTTTTTCTGTAGCCTCCACTCTCCGTACACCCGTCCTTACCTCTCTCTCCCTCGTTCGCTAATACCACAGTCCTCCTGTTCCATCTCAGCAACAAGTACATTGGCCCACAACTACCTGGTCTCCACCAAATAGAGAATCGTTTGTCGTCTCCAGTTCTAACTCATTCTTTCCCAGAATCTTAAAACGTGTGGAACTCCCCTCCCTCCCTCCCTCAGTCCTCCTACAATCTACAGCCTTTACAACCCTAACTTGGCATTTCTAACCACTACCTCACTCTCTCTCCCTCCCTCACTCCCTCCCTCCCCTCCCCACTCTCTCTCTCTCGCCCCCTCTCCCCTTCTCTCTTAGTCTCTCTCTCTCTCCCTCCCTCCATCCCCTCTCTCTCTCCCTCCCTCCCTCTCCCTCCCTCCTCTCTCTCTCCCTCTCTCTCCTCCCCGCTTTCTCCCTCCCCCCGTTTCTCTCTTCCTCTCTCTCTCCCTCTCTCTCCTCCCCGCTTTCTCCCTCCCCCCGTTTCTCTCTTCCTCTCTCTCTCCCCTGCTCCCTCTCTCCCTGCATCCCTCCCTCTCGCTCTCCCTTCCTCCCCCTCTCCCTTCCTCCCCCTCTCCCTCCCTCCCCTCCTCCTCCCCCCCCCCCCACCATTCCGCCCCCCCCCAGTGAAGCCCGGCATCCTGGGCCCTGGGCCCGGCTCCCCAGTGAAGAGACTCTGTCCTTTACCTTCTGTGTAAAGCTGCAGGTTCATTCCCTCTGCTGGAGCCGGTGTCTGGTTGAACTGGTTGTTGAACAATTCTCCCTGGGTCACTTGCTGCTGCCCAGGACCTGAGATAAACACACAGCAGTGAAACACTAGCATAACTTTAATAATGAGAGCTGGGCCGTTCAGGGTGATGTCGGGAAGCACCTTATTACACAAGTGGAGTGAAAATCTGGAACTGCACCCCCACCCCCCATCCCCCACCCCCCCACCCCCCCGCACCCAGCTGCGGACGCTGGGGGACAAATGAAAATGTCAAGACTGCGATCGCTGGATTTTTGTTGGCCGAGGGTATTAAGGGAAATGGATAAAAGCCGGGTAAATGGAGTTGAGATATGGATCAGGTCCGATCTGATTGAATGGCGGAACAGGCTCGAGGGGCTGAATGGCCTCCTCCTCTTCCTGTGTTCCAAATATTCATTCATTCCCAAATACTGTAGTACGATTGGGTGAGTAGCTTTGCTCACTGGCCTGTGTTGCCTCAGCTTATTCCAGACAGTCTGGACATTAGGCAAGGGACACCAAGGGCTATTGCTCCTGCTCACTGTCCCGTACTCCTGCTGAGAGGCCCTTGGGGATATCAGGTGAGGTCAGGATCGTATGTCACTTCAGTGGGCCCCCAATGGTTGAATATTTTCTTTGAAAAAGAGACCCGTTAGAGATCTTTAAAATTATGAGGTGGTTGGATAGGGTGGATGGGCCTGTACTCACTGGAGTTTAGAAGAATGAGAGGTGATCTTATTGAAACGTACAAGATTCTGAGGGGGCTTGACAGGGTAGATGCAGTGAGGATGTTTCCCCTCGTGGGGGAATGTAGAACTAGGGGGCATAGTTTCAGGATAAGGGGTCACCCATTGAAAACGGACATTTCTTCTCTCAGGGGGTCGTGAATCTTTGGAATTCTCTGCCCCAGAGAGCTGTGGAGGCTGGGTCATTGAATATATTTAAGGTGGAGGTAGACAGATTTTTGAACGATAAGGGAGTGAAGGGTTATGGGGAGCGGGTGGGGAAGTGAAGTTGAGGTCGAAGATCAGCCGTGATCTTATTGAATGGTGGAGCAGGCTCGAAGGGCCGAATGGCCGACTCCTGCTCCTATTTTCTATGTTTCACACACACACACACACACACACAAACGCCTGCAGTACCACTGTATTACTGCAGGTGGCGGGGCTGAGCTGGTTACAATCTGCACAGCACCTTAAACCTGATTTTTACCTGATTTTTACACCCTCTTTCCCCACCCCCATTACAATGACGTTCTCTGACTTTTTATAAAAACAATTCCACAGCCTGCTCTCCTGAACTTACTGGGGTACAGTTCCATGGGCACTGGGTGCCTCCAGAACCTCGTCACTTTTGTCTCAAGGGGGCTCGAGTAAAAAGGCCAGGTATCATAGAAATTTACAGCACGGAAGGAGGCCATTCGGCCCATCGTGTCCGCTCCGGCCGACCAAGAATCATCCAGCCTAATCCCACTTTCCAACTCTCAGTCCGTAGCCCTGTAGGTTACGGCACTTCAGGTGCATATCCAAGTACTTTTTAAATGTGGTGAGGGTTTCTGCCTCTACCACCCTTTCAGGTGAGTTCCAGACCCCCACCACCCTCTGGGTGAAGACATTTCCCTCTAAACCTCCCCCCAATTACTTTAAATCTATACCCCCTGGTTATTGACCCCTCTGCTAAGGGAAATAGGTCCATCCTATCCATTCTATCCAGGCTCCTCATAATTTTATACATCTCAATAAAGTCTCCCCTCAGCCTCCTCTGCTCCAAAGAAAACTACCCCAGCCTATCCAATCCTCATGGCTAAAATTCTCCAGTCCAGGCGACATCCTGGTAAATCTCCTCTGCACCCTCTCCAGTGCAATCGCATCTTTCCTGTAATGCGGTGACCAGAACTGCACACAGTACTCCAGCTGTGGCCTAACCAGTGTTTTATACAGTTCAAGCATAACCTCCTTGCTCTTGTATTCGATGCCTCAGCTAATAAAGGCAAGTATTCCGCATGCCTTCTTAACCACCTGATCTACCTGGCCTGATACTTTCAGAGATCTGTGGACCTGCACTCCCAGGTCCCTTTGTGATGCTTCAGCTGTACAGAGCCTTGGCTCAGACCCCATCCCCATTCAGTTTTGGGCCTGCATCTCAGGGAGGGTATATTGATCTCGGAGGGGGAGCAGCACAGATTCACCAGAATGTTACCGGGGGCTAAAAGGATTAAATTATGAGAACTGGTTGCATAAACTTGGTCTGTATTCCCTTGAGTATAGAAGATTGAGAGCTGATCTGATCGAGGTGTATAACATGTTAAAAAGGTAACTGATAGAGTGGATAGAGAAACTATTTAGTCTGGTGAGGAAATCCAGAACAAAGACTCAAATGAGAGCCAGGCCGTTCAGAGAGGCACTTCTTCACACAAAGGGCAGTGGGAATCGGGAACTCTCTCCCCCAAAAAGCTGTGGATACTGGCGGTGATTTGAAGATTTTACGACAGGGCGATAGATTATTGTTGGACAAAAGCATCAAGGGATTGGGAGCCAAGGCGGGTAAATGGAGTTAGACTGCCCCTACCCTGGTCAAAAAAATCACTGTCCATGCTCTCACACAGGAGTAGCAAATGAACAGGTATCGTGTAGTGGTTTTGTTAATGGTACAGTAATCCAGAGAACAAGTTCAAATCCCACCATGGCAGTTTGAGGATTTGTATTAACTTTAAAAAAAATCTGTAAATAAAAAGCTGGTGACAGTAAATAATGACCATGTAGCTGTCGATTTATAATAATACAGGAACAGGAGTCGGCCATTCAGCCCCTCGAGCCTGTTCCGCCAATCAATGAGATCGTGGCTGATCTGTGACCTAACTCCATACACCGGCCGTTGCCCCATATCCCTCAATATCTTTGGTTAACAAAAATCAATCAATCTCCGATTTAAAATTAACAATTGACCCGAGCATCAATTGCCGTTTGTGGAAGAGAATTCAAAACCTCTCCCACCCTGTGTGTGTAGACGTGTTTCCTAATTTCAGTCCTGAAAGGTCTGGCTCTAATGTTTAGACTATGCTCCCTAGTCCCAGACTCCCCAACCAGCGGGAATAGTCTCTCTCTGTCTCCCCTCTCTGTTCCCCGTAATATCCTGAAAACTTCCATCAGATCACCCCTTAACCTTCTAAACTCCAGGGAATACAACCCAGTTTGTGCAATCTCTCCTCGTAATTATACGTAAAAAAAAATTCTCATAAAAGCCCGTCTGGTTCACTAATATCCTTTAGGGAAGGAAATCTGCCATCCTTACCCGGTCTGGCCTATAGGTGACTCCAGACCCACACCAACTCTTAACTACTTAACAAGACACTCCATTGTATTATCACCTTCTCAAGTGCAATTAAGGGATGTACACTAAATGCCGGCCTTGCCAGTGACGCCTACATCCTGAGAATGAATATATATATATATATATATATATATACCTGTATATTATAAAAAACATGAATTCACATTCCTGATCAAACGATAACAGGTGTGACAGGGTGGAATCTCTAGTAGAAGAGTAGGTGGTGTGTCGGGTTGGGAGTGATAATGGACTGTGTGGGACGGGGTGTATCGGGGCGGGAGGGAGGGAGAGAGCATCGAGCGAGCTGCGTCTTGCTGTGACAGACGGGTGTTTGACCTGCAGTGCTGTACTCTACCTGTACTCTACCTGGGTTGTGCTGAGTGCCGGGCTGCAGGTGAGTCCCCAGTGGCTGCCCCAGACTCACCCCCATCTGCTCCTGGGCGGGCATGCTCTGCGGAAGAGCCACTGATTGGTTGAAGCTTCCCATGTTGCCGTGACTACCAGCAGGTAAGCCCATCGAGGCGTTTGGTGTGCCGGGTTGGCAGTGAGGTTGCCCCTGGGGGAACAGCACGCCAACTGCTGCCGTGGGGGGGGGGGGGGGGGGAGGAGAGAACAAGAAGGTTATACAGAAACAAACAGTGGGACTGGCGATGTCATTGTCTCCTCACACAACAAACCGAGGGTCCAGGTTCAAACCTTCCCTCTATCAACAACAACAACTTGTATTTATATAGCACCTTTTCCAAGGTGCTTCACAGGAGTATTATGAGACAAATGTGACACCGAGCTGCATTAGTAGAAATTAGGACAGGTGCCCAAAAGCTCGGTCAAAGAGGTAGGTTTTAAGGAGCGTCTTGAAGGAGGAAAGAGAGGTAGAGAGGCGGAGAGGTTTAGGGAGGGAGTTCCAGAGCTTGGGGCCCAGGCAACAGAAGGCACGGCCACCGATGGTGGAACGATTATAATCAGGGATACTCAGGAGGGCAGAATTAGAGGAGCGCAGACATCTGTGGGGTGGGGAGGCTGGAGGAGATTACAGAGATAGGGAGGGGCCAGGGCCATGGAGGGATTTGTAAACAAGGATGACAATTTTGAAATCGTGGCGCTGCTTAACCGGAAGCCAATGTAGGTCGGTGAGCACAGGGGGTGATGGGTGAGCGGGACTCGGTGCGAGTTAGGACACGGGGTCAGTGAGCACAGGGGTGATGGGTGAGCGGGACTCGGTGCGAGTTAGGACACGGGGCAGTGAGCACAGGGGGTGATGGGTGAGTGGGACTCGGTGTGAGTTAGGACACGGACAGTGAGCACAGGGGGTGATGGGTGAGCGGGACTCGGTGCGAGTTAGGACTCGGGGCAGTGAGCACAGGGGGTGATGGGTGAGCGGGACTCGGTGTGAGTTAGGACACGGGGCAGTGAGCACAGGGGGTGATGGGTGAGCGGGACTCGGTGCGAGTTAGGACATGGGGCAGCCAAGTTTTGGATCACCTCTAGTTTATGTGGGGTAGAATGTGGGACTGGAAGTATAAGCGAAAGAAAGTTCTGGAAGCAAAACACAGGGAGAGGAAACAGCCCAGCTCACACTGCACCATCAAACCCACCCCAACAAACAGCTGGTGGTACTGCACTCGGTCACAGTGGTGTGTCATGGTCTGTTCCTGGACCAATAATCCACACAACGCGAGTCAACTCCCAACATTAGATTGAGAATTGGAATTAAGTGGGGGGGGGGGGGGGTGTGTCAGTGAAAGTGACGGTGAAACTGTCGGATTGTCGTAAAATCCCAACTGGTTCACTGATGTCCCTTTAGGGAAGGAAACCTGCCGTCCTTACCCGGTCTGGGCCTATAGGTGACTCCTGTCTCACACCAACATGGCTGACTCAGAACTGCCGTCCAACGTTCCCTTTAAGACGCGCAACCCTTAAAAGGAATCCTGCGCAACCGGCCTTTCCATGCAAAAAACACGCATGCGCAGTTCCTTAAAGGGGCCGCGCAGTTCCTTAAAGGGGTTGCGCGGTGGCAAACAAAATGACAGGGAACATTGAGCCGTACAGCTCGGGGATGGACAATAAATGCCGGCCTTGCCTGCAACGCCCACATCCCGAGACTGAGTAATACAAAATAAACTGCTAATGACAAGTGCACCTACGTGAGCAGCGCAGTTACAAGGACCTCTCCCTTACTCAAAACTCCGACCTGTTCAAGTCCCACTCCAGGAACTTGAGCACATTAAGCTAGGCTGACACTGCAGTGCAGTACTGAGGGAGTGCTGCACTGTCGGAGGGTCAGTACTGAGGGAGTGCTGCACTGTCGGAGGGTCAGTACTGAGGGAGTGCCGCACTGTCGGAGGAGCAGTACTGAGGGAGCGCTGCACATTCAGAGGGGCAGTACTAAGGGAGCGCCGCACTGTGGGAGGGTCAGTGCTGAGTGAGCGCCGCACTGTCGGAGGGTCAGTACTGAGGGAGTGCTGCACTGTCGGAGGGGTAGTACTGAGGGAGTTCTGCACTGTTGGAGGGGCAGTACTGAGGGAGTGCTGCACTGTCGGAGGGTCAGTACTGAGGGAGCGCTGCACTGTCGGAGGGGCAGTACTGAGGGGGCGCCGCACTGTCGGAAGGGCATTACTGAGGGAGCGCTGCACATTCAGAGGGGCAGTACTGAGGGAGTGCTGCACTGTCGGAGGGTCAGTACTGAAGGAGCGCTGCACTGTCGGAGGGGCAGTACTGAGAGAGCGCCGTACTGTCGGAAGGGCAGTACTGAAGGAGCGCTGCACATTCAGAGGGGCAGTACTGAGGGAGTGCTGCACTGTCGGAGGGTCAGTACTGAGGGAGCGCTGCACTGTCGGAGGGGCAGTACTGAGGGAGCGCCGCACTGTCGGAAGGGCAGTACTGAGGGAGCGCCGCACTGTCGGAGGGGCAGTACTAAGGGAGCGCCGCACTGTCAGAGGGGCAGTACTGAGGGAGTGCCGTACTGTCGGAGGGGCAGTACTGAGGGAGTGCTGCACTGTCGGAGGGGCAGTACTGAGGGAGTGCTGCACTGTCGGAGGGGCAGTACTAAGGGAGTGCTGCACTGTCGGAGGGGCAGTACTGAGGGAGGGCCGCACTGTCGGAGGGGCAGTACTGAGTGAGTGCAGCACTGTCGGAGGGGCAGTACTGAGAGAGCGCCGCACTGTCGGAGGGGCAGTACTGAGGGAGCGCCGCACTGTCGGAGGGGCAGTACTGAGGGAGCGCCGCACTGTCGGAGGGGCAGTACTGAGGGAGCGCCGCACTGTCGGAAGGGCAATACTGAGGGAGCGCCGCACTGTCGGAAGGGCAGTACTGAAGGAGCGCCGCACTGTCGGAGGGTCAGTACTGAGGGAGTGCTGCACTGTCGGAGGGGCAGTACTGAGGGAGCGCCGCACTGTCGGAAGGGCAGTACTGAAGGAGCGCTGCACATTCGGAAGGGCAGTACTGAAGGAGCGCTGCACATTCAGAGGGGCAGTACTAAGGGAGCGCCGCACTGTGGGAGGGTCAGTGCTGAGTGAGCGCCGCACTGTCGGAGGGTCACTACTGAGGGAGTGCTGCACTGTCGGAGGGGCAGTACTGAGGGAGCGCCGCACTGTCGGAGGGGCAGTACTGAGGGAGCGCCGCACTGTCGGAGGGGCAGTACTAAGGGAGTGCTGCACTGTCGGAGGGGCAGTACTGAGGGAGCGCCGCACTGTCGGAGGGGCAGTACTGAGGGAGTGCTGCACTGTCGGAGGGGCAGTACTGAGGGAGCGCCGCACTGTCGGAGGGGCAGTACTGAGGGAGTGCTGCACTGTCGGAGGGGCAGTACTGAGGGAGCGCCGCACTGTCGGAGGGGCAGTACTGAGGGAGCGCCGCACTGTCGGAGGGGCAGTACTGAGGGAGCGCCGCACTGTCGGAGGGGCAGTACTGAGGGAGCGCCGCACTGTCGGAAGGGCAGTACTGAGGGAGTGCTGCACTGTCGGAGGTGCCGTCATTCGGTTGAGATGTTAAACTGAGGTCCCGTCTGCTCTCTCTGATGGATGTAAAAGATCCCATGGCACTATTCGAAGAAGAGCAGGAGAGTTATCCCCGGTGTCCTGGCCAATATTTATCACTCAATCAACATAACAAAAACAGATTATCTGGTCATTATCAAATTGCTGTTTGTGGGAGCTTACTGTGGGAAAATTGGCTGCTGCGTTTCCTACATTACAACAGTGACTACACCAAAAGTATTTAATTGGCTGTGAAGCGCTTTGAAACATCCGGTGGTCATGAAAGGCGCTATAGAAATGCAAGTCTTTAATTGTATCGTCCACGTGCCCAAATCAAATGCAATGGCTCGATCAGAGATCATAGTCTAACCCACTTGCCCCTTACCTGCCATCTGATGATTCCCTGATCCTGGGGGAGGGGTTCCATTCCCCATGGTATCGGCAGCTCTCCCGACCGGCTCCATCCCCCCCGGCCCCATCGCCATCGGCTGATTGAGAGCCTGAAGGACAGAGAACAAGGTAAAGAAATCAGGGACAGGGACTTCAGCCTAAGGGCAGTCGGCTGCCAGCATGGTCTCCGGGGGTGGGGTGTGGTGTGGGGGCAGACTGAGGCTCTGATGCTGGCCCATAGATTGCTAGAATTAGATGGGTCAAATGGCCTCCCTCACCTGCATTTATCTCTGCGACTGTTGAATCAGAGTCTCATCCAGACGGCAGACAGGAGCCGACATCGCCTCGCTGGCAGAGAGAGGTCAGATGTTTGATGTTGCATGGCAATGGTCCCTGGAATTCTTTGGGCAGTGAGGGGGGGGGCCACACGGCCATTTAAAACAACTTTTAATTTATATAGCGCCTTTAACGTAGTGAAACGTCCCAAGGCATATGATGAGATAAACAGGAGTGATATGAGATAAAAAATTTAACATCGAGCTGCATAAGTAGAAATTATCGCAGGAAGCTCGGTCAAAGTGGTGGGTTTTAAGAAGCGTCTTGAAGTAGGAAAGAGAGGTAGAGAGGCGGAGAGGTTTAGGGAGGGAGTTCCAGAGCTTGGGGCCCAGGCAACAGAAGGCACGGCCATCGATGGTGGAGCGATTATAATCAGGGATGCTCAAGGGGGCAGAATTAGAGGAGCGCAGACATCTCGGGGGGGTTCTGGGGCTGGAGGAGATTACAGAGATAGGGAGGGGCGAGGGCCATGGAGGGATTTGAAAACAAGCATGAGAATTTTGAAATCATGGCGTTGCTTAACCGGGAGCCAATGTAGGTCAGTGAGCACAGGGGTAATGGGTGAGCGGGACTTAGTGCGAGTTAGGACACGGGCTGCCGAGTTTTGGATCACCTCTAGTTTAAGTAGGGTAGAATGTGGGAGGCCAGTCAGGAGTGCGTTGGAATTGTCAAGTCTAGAGGTAACAAAGGCACGGATGAGGGCTTCAGCAGCGGAGGATCTGGGGCAAGGGCAGAGACAGCAAGCTGGCTGCGTGGGATCCCTGGGGCATTTAAATTGCATTTAAAATAAAACTTTTATTTGAAAGCAACACGGCTCTGGTTCAGTAACAACCAGCGGGCAAGTGGGAATTAGCAGCAAAGTCCCTCTGCCAGATCTCTCACTCTGCGCTCAATGCCCCGATTATACAGCAGGTGACTGGGACCTATCCAGCAGCTGCTGGGCAAATCCCAACAGACAACGACACATCTCCACATCAGCACCAGCAACGTGGAAGAGATTTAAAAAAAAGAGAATGTGAGCGCTGGAAACAGGAGAAACACACCAGCCTCTGAGAGGCGAGAGACAGACTAACGTTTTGTGAGGTGGGTGATCCCGGCCAGAACATTAAACCAGATCTTTACTCATTAATCTCATCATCATCACCATAGGCAGTCTCTCAAAATCGAGGAAGACTTGCTTCCACTCTAAAAGTGAGTTCTCAGGTGACTGAACAGTCCAATACGTGAGCCACAGACTCTGTCACAGGTGGGACAGACAGTGGTTGAGGGAAGGGGAGGGTGGGACTGGTTTGCCGCATGCTCCTTCCGCTGCCTGCGCTTGGTTTCTGCATGCTCTCGGCGACGAGACTCGAGGTGCTCAGCGCCCTCCCGGATGCACTTCCTCCACTTAGGGCGGTTTTGGGCCAGGGACTCCCAGGTGTCGGTGGGGATGTTGCACTTTATCAGGGAGGCTTTGAAGGTGTATCTGCAGTAGATTGGACAAAGAACCAGAGGGGGAGGAGAATATTTTTACGCAGCGAGTTGTTGTGATCTGGAAAGCGCTGCCTGAAAGGTGGAGGCAGATTCAATAATAACATTTCAAAAGGAAATTGGATAAATGAAGGAGAAAAAAATTGCAGTTGTAGGGGGAAAGTGCAGGGGGAGTGGGACTGACTGAATGGCTCTGTCGAAGAGCTGGCACAGGCACGATGGGCCGAATGGCCTTGATTCGTGCTTTATGATTCTGTTTCCAACATATTTTGTTGATGCTTGCAGTAATGATGATCTATTAGATGCTGCTGGCAGACAATTCCCCCCCCCCCCCCCCCCCCCCACCCTACGCAACGCGACCTCGTGCACTGTCCCCAGACTCGCCGCTGTGTAACCACACACTTCTCTCAGCATAACTCAGGCTCCTGCCTCTCAACAAAGCCCACGGTCAGTGCACGGAGATTGGGCACAGGCACATTCCAAACGTGTACTCTGTAAACAAATCCACTCCAAGTCCGGACACGCTCCTGGTCTGACACAAGAAAGCCGAGAATGTGGAGAAAGTTTTTCATTCAACCCAGAAAGATTGCTCTGCCCACAGCCCGTGTACACGCTCCCTTCTCGTGGATTCTATCCCCCTCCCCATTTAATCTCTGCCCACAGCCCGTGTACACGCTCCCTTTTCGTGGATTCTATCCCCCTCCCCATTTAATCTCTGCCCACAGCCCGTGTACACTTTACTCTGTCAAGACTCTGCCCACCCACAGAATCATAGAAATTTACAGCACGGAAGGAGGCCATTCGGCCCATCGTATCCGCTCCGGCCGACCAAGAACTATCCAGCCTAATCCCACTTTCCAACTCTCGGTCCGTAGCCCTGTAGGTTACGGCACTTCAAGTGCAGATCCAAGTACTTTTTAAATGTGGTGAGGGTTTCTGCCTCTACCACCCTTTCAGGCAGTGAGTTCCAGACCCCCACTACCCTCTGGGTGAAGAAATTTCCCCTCAAATAATCTCTATACCAATTACTATAAATCTATGCCCCCTGTTTGTTGACCCCTCTGCTAAGGGGAACAGGTCCTTCCTATCCACTCTATCCAGGCCCCTCATAATTTTATACACCTCAATAAGGTCTTCCCTCAGCCTCCTCTGTTCCAAAGAAAACAAACCCGGCCTAACCAATCTTTCCTCATGGCCATAATTCTCCAGTCCAGGCAACATCCTCGTAAATCTCCTCTGTACCCTCTCGTGCAATCACATCTTTCCTGTAATGTGGTGACCAGAACTGCATGCAGTACTCCAGCTGTGGCCTAACCAGTGTTTTATACAGTTCAAGCATAACCTCCCTGCTCTTGTATTCTATGCCTCGGCTAATAAAGGCAATTATTCCGTATGCCTTCTTAACCACCTTATCCAGCTGGCCTGCTACCTTCAGGGGTCTGTGGACCTACACTCCAAGGTCCCTTTGTTCCTCTACACTTCTCAGTGTCCTACCATTTAATGTGTATCCCTTGCCTTGTTAGTCCTCCCCAAATGCATTACCTCACACTTATCCGGATTGAATTCCATTTGCCACTGTTCTGCCCACCTGACCAGTACATTGATATCGTCCTGCAGTCTACAGCTTTCTTCTTCAATATCAACCACACAACCAATTTTTGTATCATCTGCAAACTTCTAATCATACCCCTTACATTCAAGACCAAGTCATTGATGTATAACCACAAAAAGCAAGGGACCCAGCACTGAGCCCTGCGGAACCCCACTGGAAACATCCTTCCAGTCACAAAAACATCCATCAACCATTACCCTCTGCTTCCTGCCTCCGAGACAATTTTGGATCCAACTTGCCACTTTGCCCTGGATCCCATGGGCTTTTACTTTCCTGACCAGTCTGGCATGTGGGACCTTATCAAAAGCCTTGCTAAAATCCATATACACTACCTCAAAGAATTCAATCAGGTTAGTCAGACACGACCTTCCCTTAACAAATCCGTGCTGACTGTCCTTGATTAAGCCGTGTCTTTCCAAATGAAGATTTATCCTGTCCCTCAGGATTTTTTCCAATAATTTTCCCACCACCGAGGTTAGGCTGACTGGCCTGTAATTACTTGGTCTATCCCTTCCTCCCTTTTTAAACAAAGGTACAACATTAGCAGTGCTCCAGTCCTCTGGCACCATACCTGCATCCAGAGAGGACTGGAAAATGATGGTCAGAGCCTCTGCTATTTCCTCTTTTGCTTCTCTTAACAGCCTGGGATACATTTCATCCGGGCCTGGGGATTTATCCACTTTCAAAGCTGCTAAGCCCCTTAATACTTCCTCTCTCACTATGTTTATCGTCTAATATTTCACAATCCTCCTCCCTCATTGAAAAGTCTGCATTGCCCCTCTCTTTTGTGAAAACAGACGCAAAGTATTCATTAAGAATCATACCCAAGTCTTCCACCTCCACACAATTACCTTTATGGTCTCTAATAGGCCCTACTCTTTCTCTAGTTATCCTCTTGCTCTTAATGTGTTCCTTAAACATCTTTGGGTTTTCCTTGATTTTACTTGCCAAAATGTTTTCATGCTCTCTCTTTGCTTTCCTAATTTCCTATTTAATTTCACCCCTGTATTTTCTGTACTCCTCGAGAGTTTCTGCAGTATTTAGCCCTCGGTATCTGTCATAAGCCTCCCTTTTTTTCTTTATCCTACCCTGTGTGTCCCTTGACATCCAGGGGGCTCTAGGTTTGTTAGTCCCACCCTTTCTCTTTAAGGGAACATACTTGCTCTGAACCCTCCGGATCTCCTCCTTGAATGCCTTCCACTGCTCTGACACTGATTTACCATCAAGTAGCCGTTTCCAGTCCACTTTGGCTAAATCACCTTTCAGCTTCTCAAAATTGGCTTTTCCCCAATTGAGAACTTTTATTCCTGGTCCACCTTTGTCATTTTCCATAACTACCCTAAATCTAACTGAATTATGATCACTAGCACCAAAATGCTCTCCCACCGATACCCCTTTCACTTGCCCCTCTTCATTCCCCAAAACCAAGTCCAGAACCACCCCCTCCCTTGTTGGGCTTGCTGTATGCTGGCTAAAAGAAGTTCTCCTAAATGCATTTTAGAAATTCTGCACCCTCTATACCCTTCACACTAATTTTATCCCAGTTAATAATCGGGTAGTTGAAATCCCCTACTATTACAGCCCTATAGTTTTTACAGTTCTCAGAAATTTGCCGACATATTTGCTCTTCTATCTCCTTTTGACTGTTTGAGGGTCGCTAGTACACTCCCAGCAGTGTGATCGCCCCTTTTTTGTTCTTCAATTCAACCCATATGGCCTCATTTGATGGTCCTTCTAACATATCATCCCTTCTCACAGCTTTAATTGTTTATTTAATCAATACTGCGATCCCCCCCCTCCTTTTTACCCCCTTCTCTATCCCGTCTGAAAACCCTGTAACGAGGGATGTTGAGCTGCCATACCTGCCCCTCTTTCAGCCATGTCCCAGTAATATCGTACTCCCAAGTGTCTATCTGTGCTCTCAGCTCATCTGCCTTGAATTGAAGTCTATACCATTTAGCACTGTCAAACTGCCTTGTTGTTTATTTTCCAGCCCTTGATTCCTCTCTCTTCCAAATTCTCTTTCTACTTTTTTGCTTTCTAATTCCAACTTTGCTTCTCTCCCGACTGAATATCCATTTAATCTCCTCCCACAGACCATGTACACTCTATCCTATCATGGACTCTACTCCACTCCTGAGGTCAAGTTCTGTATCAACACTCCCCGATCCCCAAAGGTAGTTGAGCAAAACTTGAGAATATTCACCCATCCTCACATCTCCACTATTCAGCCCTGGCATGCTACACTCACCATGCAACATTGGACGACCCCATTCCCATCCAGCCCAGCCTCAGTCAGCATTGCAATGGGCGTGTCCATTACATCCAGCATAATGCACAGGCCAGAGCAAGGCACACTCTGATAAACATCACGAAGCAGGAGACAGTACTAATCTAAAAGAAAAGGCTTACACAGAGACAAGGAACAGTGGAAATCTGGTGGACTGAGAGAGCTATAAAAAGCAACAAAGAGATACAAAGAAAGTAAGAAGAAATTCAAAAAAATATAAAAAATAAACTTGTAAGAGCTATCAAAGCTAATAGCAAAAGATGTTGTAAATATATGAAGAGAAAAGGACTGAGGGCCCGTTAAAGACAGATGCAGGTAAGACTATAATAGAAATGGCAGACTTATTAAATGAGTATTTTGTTTCGGTTTTCACAGTAGAAGAAGAGGACAAAATACCAGTGATACAAGGGAACATATAAATAAGTCAAGGGAAGACTTTAATACAAGTTACAAAATGGTAATGGAGAAAATAATGGGACTTAAAGATAGACAAATCTCCAGGATCTGATGGTTTCCATCAGAGGGAATTAAAAGAAACAGGTAAAGAAATTGCAGTGCATTAATCATAATTTTCCAAAGTTCTCTAGATTCAAGAATTGTGCCTTTAGATTAGAAAATTGAAAAAGTCACTCCATTATTTGAGATGGGAGAGAGAGAAATCGGGTAACGACAGACCTGTCCATCTGATTTGTGTGGGGCGGTTACCAGAAGCTATCAGAGACAGAGTGACTGAGGACTCGAACAGGTAGCAGCTGATCAAAGAGTCAGCATGGATTGTGAAGAGTAGGTCATGTCTGACTAATCTAGCGGGATGTTTTGCAGAGGTCATTCGCATGGTGGATCGGAGAGAGTCCACGGAGAGTTTACCTGTTTCTTTTCATTTCCTCTGATGGAAACTGCCGGTATAGACTTCCAGAAGCATTTGATAAGGTTCCCCACAAGAGATCATTAGCAAAAATCAGTATGCACAGAACCTGAAGTAACCATGTGACATGGGTCGGTCGGTGGGAGGCAGAGAGTGGGGATAAAGACTTCCTTCTCTGATTGGTGGAATGTGACAATGGTGTTCCCCACGGATCTGTCTTGGGGCCTCAGCTTGTCACCATATCTATCAAGGAATAGGGAGCTGTTTGCAGATGACACTAAGTTATGAGGCATAGTTAGTTGTGTAGATTGGAGCACGAAGTTACAAAGGGACATTAATAGATTAAGTGCGTAACTATGGCAGATGGAGTTCAATGTGGGGAAGTATGTGGTCATCCACTTTGGATCTGAGCAAGACAAATTGGAATACCGGGACATAGAGTGTTAAATTATGAGGACAGGTTGCATAAACTTCCCTTGAGGTGTTTAAAAGGATAAAAGGATTTGATAGGTAGATAGAGAGAAACTGTTTTCTCTGGTGAGGGAGTCCAGAACAAGGAGGGGTAACCTTAAAATTAGAGTCAGGCCTTTTCAGGGGTGATATCAGGAAGCACGTCTTCACACAAAGGGCAGTGGGAATCTGGAACTCTCTACCAAAAAGCTGTGGAGGCCGGGGGTCAATTGGAGATTTCAAGACTGAGATCAAAAACATTTTGTTAGGCAACGGTATTGAGGGATTCGGAGCAGAAGCGGGTAAATGGAGTTGAGGTACAGATCAGCCATGATCTCATTGAACAGGTTCAAAGGGCTGAATGGCCTCCTCCTGTTCCTAGGTTCCTACAGACCTGGCCAGGGAACACACGGAACAACATACAGCCCGGAGCAGGCGACACACGGAACAACATACAGCCCGGAGCAGGCGACACATGGAATAACATACAGCCTGGAGCAGGGAACACACGGAATAACCTACAGCCCGGAGCAGGGAACACACGGAATAACATACAGCCCGGAGCAGGGAACACACGGAATAACATACAGCCCGGAGCAGGGGACACACGGAATAACATACAGCCCGGAGCAGGGTGCCTGCAGCCATTTCCCAGCTGTGAACATGTGGCAGTAAACACACTTTGTTTCTCCCGATCACCGAGCTATTCTCTGTCACTTACCACAGGCTGGGCGCTGGCCACATTCTGGCTGGAGTCTGCTATTGTAGCCAGGTAGATGAGGTTTCTGTGCAGGATCTGCTGATATCTGAGCAACAATCAATGAGAAAAGATTATTGATTTTTCATCCACCTTTTTCTCTCTCTCCTCCCCCACCCCGTTCCCCACTCCTGAAGGCACTAACTCACTCAGGGGACCGGTACCATGGGTGTTGGAAGCCCAAGGCTCTATTCCTCCTGTGAGCCTTCCATAGTGAGCACCTTCAGACTGCTGAACAGGGATGGGGGCATCGCCCCTGAGCTAGATCCAGTCCCGACCTCACGCCCTAGCACTGAGTTAGGGGTCAGCAAACCTCCAGGATTGTTCTGGAGTCTCCAGGAATTCAAGATTAATCTCCTGGACACTGACTTTTAGTTACGAGGAAAGATTGGCTAGGCTTGGGTTGTTTATTGAGGTGTATAAAATTATGAGTGGCCTAGATAGAGTGGATAGGAAGGACCTGTTTCCCTTAGCAGAGAGATTAATAACCAGAGGGCCTAGATTTAAAGTAATTGGTAGAAGGATTAGACGGAAGTAGAATCAGAGAATGGTTACAGCACAGAAGGCCATTCGGCCCGTCGAGCCCGTGCCGGCTCTCTGCAAGAGCACCTCAGCCAGTCCCACTCCCCGCACTTTCCCCTTTTTGCTTCAGCTACTTATCCAACTCCCTTTTGAAAGCAGTGATTGAGTATGCCTCCCCCACCCTCTCAGGCCGTGCATTCCAGATCCTAACCACTCGCTGTGTAAAACAGTTTTTCCTCATGTCACCTTTGGCTCTTTTGCCAATCGCCTTAAATCTGAGGAGAACTTTATTCACCCAGAGGGTGGTGGGGGTCTGGAACTCACTGAAAGGGTGGGAGAGGCAGAAACCCTCACCACATTTCAACAGTATTTGGATGTGCACTTTAAGTGCGTTGGATAAATACCTGAAGAGCTGGAAAGTGGGATTAGGCTGGATAGCTCCTTGTCATCTGGCACAGACACGATGGGCCGAATGGCCTTCTTCTGTGCCGTAAACGAGAAAAATTGTAGGGGATAAATCATAGGATGATAAATCAATGTTCATTCTTTGCATACTTTTTTGTTTATTAGTTATTAAATGGGGAATAAATGCTGTTTGACCGACAATCAGGATCATCCAATTTCATTTCCTGACTCCCCAAAGTCTTTCCACCAAGGCACAAGTCAGGAGTGTGATGGAATACTCTCCACTTGCCTGGATGAGTGCAGCTCCAACAACCCTCAAGAAGCTCGACACCATCCAGGACAAAGCAGCCGCTCGATTGACCCCCCATCCACCACCTTCAACACTCACTCCCTCCACCACCGGCGCCCCCTGGCTGCAGTGTGTACCATCTACAAGATGCACTGCAGCAACTCGCCAAGGCTTCTTCGGCAGCACCTCCCAAACCCACGACCTCTACCACCTAGAAGGACAAGGGCAGCAGGCCCATGGGAACACCACCACCTCCACGTTCCCCTCCCAGTCACACACCATCCCGACTTGGAAATATATCGGCCGTTCCTTCATCGTCGCTGGGTCACAATCCTGGAACTCCCTCCCTAACAGCACTGTGGGAGCACCTTCACCACACGGACTGCAGCGGTTCAAGAAGGCGGCTCACCACCACCTTCTCAAGGGGCAATTAGGGACGGGCAATAAATGCCGGCCTTGCCAGCGGCGCCCTCATCCCATGAACAATTTTTTTTAAATCGGGTAACGAAGAGTCTGTTCGCTTTCCAAATGGTCGTAGGAAGGCGGGACACTGAGAGGATTGACAGCTTGGGCGACCAATGGCGGGAGAGTGAGGGTGGGGCCGTTGGCGATGTGACACACCCTCCAGGAATACGCCCAACCACAATCCCCGACCCTCCCCACGAGATGTCTGCGCTCCTCTAATTCTGCCCTCTTGAGCATCCCTGATTATAATCGCTCAACCATCGGTGGCCGTGCCTTCTGTTGCCTGGGCCCCAAGCTCTGGAACTCCCTCCCTAAACCTCTCCGCCTCTCTCACCTTTCAGGACGCTCCTTCAAACCTACCTCTTTGACTAAGCTTTTGGTGATTTCCCTTAATTTTTCCTTATGCGGCTCGGTGTCAAATTGTCGCCTTGGGACGTTTCACCACGTTAAAGGCGTTATATAAATACAAGTTGTTGTTGTTGGCAACCTATAGGCAGGGGAGGGGGTGGTGGTCACTGGATAGTGAGTGGGAGCCCAGGTCGATGCGACCCCCGCCCCACCATCACATTCCTAACCCTGGGGCACGAACTGAGACCAGCTAACTCAACACAGACAGGACGTCAAACATGTGACCGACTGGTCAGTGTGCCTCAGTACCATACCGAATTAAAAATTCTCATCCTTATTTTCAAATCCCTCCACAGCCTTGCCCCTCCCCATCTCTGTAATCTCCTCCAGCCCCACAACCCCCTGCTCCCCCCGCACCTACCCGAGATCTCTGCGCTCCTCTAATTCTTCCATTTTGAGCATCCCTGATTATAATCGCTCCACCATCGGTGGCCGTGCCTTCAGCTGCCTGGGCCCCAAGCTCTGGAACTCCCTCCCTAAACCTCTCCGCCTCTCTCTCTCCTCCTTTAAGACGCTCCTTAAAATCTCCCTCTTTGACCAACCTGTTCTAATATCTCCTTCTGTAGCTCGGTGTCATATTCTGCTCGATTTTCGCTGCTGTGAAGCACCGTAGGAGGTTTTGCTACGTTAAAGGTGCTATATAAATGCAAGTTGTGAGGCGGTGATGTCTTCTCACTGAGATATTATCCGAGACCCCACTCTGCCTGTCCAGGAGGTGTTGAAGATTCCATCATTGGAGAGTGTTGCCCCCATGGTGCTGGGACTGGATTACTGCCCCGGGCACCGAGACTTCAAATCCCAACGTGGAAAGTTGTGCTGCAACTGCGCGCAGTCACCGCTCTGACCAGACACCGGGTCATGGAGACACGGTCCCTCGGATCAGTCCGGCAGCAGCTGGGGCAGCCCAATGTGATCTGGTCACTCTCTCTGCCCCAACTCCCCCTCACACAACAGCTTGAGTCTCTCTCTCTCCCCCCCTCGCTTTCTCCCCCTTTCCGCTCGCTCTCTTCCCCCTCCCCCTCTCCCTCCTCCCCTCGCTCTCTCCCTCCTCTCCCCTACTCCCCTCGCTCTCTCCCTCCCCTCCACTACTCCCTCGCTCTCTCTCTCCCTCTCCCCTCCTCCCCTCGCTCTCTCCCTCCTCTCCCCTACTCCCCTCGCTCTCTCCCTCCCCTCCACTACTCCCTCGCTCTCTCTCTCCCTCTCCCCTCCTCCCCTCGCTCTCTCCCTCCTCTCCCCTCGCTCTCTCCCTCCTCCCCTCGCTCTCTCCCTCCTCTCCCCTACTCCCCTCGCCCTCTTCCCCTTACACTCTCCCCTCTCCCCCACCGCTCTCTCCCCCCCTTCCACCCCGATCTCTATCCCCTCCTCCGCTCACTCTCTCCCCCTTCTCCCCCACCCCCGCGCTCTCACCCCATCTCTCCCCCCTCCATCTCTCCCTCTCTCCCCCACCCCCCCCCTCGCTCTCTCTCCCCACCTCCTCCCCTCGCTCTGTCCCCCCTCCCCACCGATCACGGACCAGACGACATTTGCCACCATTGGCGGGTGAGCATTGTGTGATAAGGAGGTGGATACAGAGGCAATTGTCCCCTTCAAAGGAAAATTGAAAATACTTGAAGGTGAGGAAATTTCCGGGCTATGGGGAAAGATGTCACCTCGATCCCTAGGGGCTGCCTACGATGGATGGGGAAAGAGCGGGGGGGACTGGGACTGACTGGACAATGGGCCGAATGGCCTGCTCCTGTGCTGCATTATTCTATGATTGTAGGAAGGCAGGAGGAGGCTGTGCAGCCCAGCCCGAGCCTCAGCACTGTGAGCAGGAAGGATATCGGAGGGAAATTTACATTATAAACCTGTCAGACTAGATTGAGGAATGAAACTGGCTGTGAAGCAAGGAACACAAACAATCACACCACACGTGTGTGCTGGGATCGAGTTACCATCGAGTCGAGACACGTCAACGCCGGAACAAAGCTCCGACTGTCAGCGTGAAACCCCAGCCCCCACTCGCCAACACAGTGTGGTCGCCACAGGATTCAATCCACTGTCCCAGCACGGGGTTAGATACAGAGTAAAGCTCCCTCCACACTGTCCCATCAAACACTCCCAGGGCAGGTACAGGGGGTTAGATACAGAGTAAAGCTCCCTCCACACTGTCCCATCAAACACTCCCAGGGCAGGTACAGGGGGTTAGATACAGAGTGAAGCTCCCTCTACACTGTCCCATCAAACACTCCCAGGGCAGGTACAGCACGGGGTTAGATACAGAGTGAAGCTCCCTCTACACTGTCCCATCAAACACTCCCAGGGCAGGTACAGGGGGTTAGATACAGAGTGAAGCTCCCTCTACACTGTCCCATCAAACACTCCCAGGGCAGGTACAGCACGGGGTTAGATACAGAGTAAAGCTCCCTCCACACTGTCCCATCAAACACTCCCAGGGCAGGTACAGGGGGTTAGATACAGAGTAAAGCTCCCTCTACACTGTCCCATCAAACACTTGCAGGGCAGGTACAGCACGGGGTTAGATACAGAGTAAAGCTCCCTCTACACTGTCCCATCAAACACATCCAGGGCAGGTACAGCACGGGGGTTAGAGTACGGAGGAGGGTTAAGGCAGCTCGGGACTGAGGCAAGCGGGGAAGGGGGCGATGTTGCCGAGATGGTCTTGGTGTCAGACCACTCAATCCACGTCCGGCCCAGGGTCAAGCAGGGCTGCGTCATCGCGTCAACGCTCTTCTCGATCTTCCTCGCTGCAATGCTCCATCTCACTATCAACAAGCTCCCCGCTGGAGTGGAACTAAACTATAGAACCAGTGGGAACCTGTTCAACCTTCGTCGCTTCCAGGCCAGATCCAAGGCCGTCCCATCCTCTGTCATTGACCTACAGTACGCGGACGATGCCTGCGTCTGTGCACACTGGGAGGCCGAACTCCAAGTCATCGTCAACATCTTCAACGAGGCGTACAAAAGCATGGGCCTTACACTAAACATCCGTAAGACACAGGTCCTCCATCAACCTGATCCCGCCACAGAGCACCGCCCCCTAGTTATCAAAATCCACGGCGCGGCCTTGGACATCGTGGACCATTTTCCATACCTCGGGAGCCTACTATCAGCAAGGGCAGACATCGATGACGAGGTCCAACACCGCCTCCAGTGCAGCCTTCGGTCGCCTGAGGAAGAGAGTGTTCGAAGACCAGGACCTCAAATCGAGCACCAAGCTTATGGTCTGCAGGGCAGTAGTGATACCCGCCTTCCTGTATGGCTCAGAGACGTGGACCATGTTCAGCAGACACCTCAAATCGCTGGAGAAATACCACCGACGATGTCTCCGCAAGATGCTGAAAATCCACTGGGAGGACAGACACAGCAACGTCAGTGTTCTTGAGGGAGTGCCGCACTGTCGGAGGGGCAGTACTGAGGGAGTGCTGCACTGTCGGAGGGGCAGTACTGAGGGAGTGCTGCACTGTCGGAGGGGCAGTACTGAGGGAGTGCTGCACTATTGGAGGGGCAGTACTGAGGGAGTGCTTCACTGTCGGAGGAACAGTACTGAGGGAGTGCTGCACTGTCGGAGGGGCAGTACTGAAGGAGTGCTTCACTGTCGGAGGAGCAGTACTGAGGGAGCGCCACATTGTCGGAGGGACCGTACTGAGGGAGTGCTGCACTGTCGGAGGAACAGTACTGAGGGAGTGCCGCACTGTCGGAGGGGCAGTACTGAGGGAGTGCTGCACTGTCGGAGGAACAGTACTGAGGGAGTGCCACACTGTCGGAGGGGCAGTACTGAGGGAGTGCCGCACTGTCGGAGGGGCAGTACTGAGGGAGTACCGCACTGTCGGAGAGGCAGTACTGAGGGAGTGCTTCACTGTCGGAGGAGCAGTGCTGAGGGAGCGCTGCATTGTCGGAGGGACAGTACTGAGGGAGTGCTGCACTGTCGGAGGAACAGTACTGAGGGAGTGCCGTACAGTCGGAGGGGCAGTACTGAGGGAGTGCTGCACTGTCGGAGGGGCAGTACTGAGGGAGCGCCGCACTGTCGGAGGAGCAGTACTGAGGGAGTGCTGCACTGTCGGAGGGGTCGTCTTTCAGGTGAGACGTTAAACCGAGGCCCCGTCTGCCCTCTCAGGTGGACGTAAAAGATCCCTCGGCCACTATTGCGGAAGAAGAGTAGGGGAGTCCTGGGGCCAATATTTATCCCTCAAGCAGCATCACTAAAACAGATTATCTGGTCATTATCACATTGCTGTTTGTGGGAATTGTGCTGTGTGAAAATTGGCTGCTACGATTCTTATTTTACAACACTGACTACACTTCAAAAGCACTTCATTGCCTGTAAAGGGCTTTGAGAAAGTCTTTCTTTCAGTAGAACCAACGTTGTTCAGACTTGGTTGTGGAGGTGTGGGTGGTGAATTAGAGGCAGTTCTGTTCTTTAACAGTGAGATGCACAGTAACATTCCAGTCAGCTGTCCCAATAATGTGCTTCCACCCAACTCTACAACATCATCTCCTGTTGATCCATCAGAGTGGCCTTTCTCAATTCCAGTGCCAGTTTAGCGAATCGTGACCGTTTTCTCCTGTGTTCTCCATGGCCTCGCCCCTCCCTATCTCTGCAATGTCCTCCAGTCCCACAGCTCCCCCACTCCCCCACCCCCGCCTTCCACCCCCGAGATGTCTGCGCTCCTCCAATTCTGGGCTCTTGAGCATCCCCGATTTAAATCACTCCATCATTGGCGGCCGTGCCTTCTGTGGCCGAGGCCCCAAGTTCTGGAACTGTCTGCCTAAACCTCTCCACCTCTCTTTCCTCCTTCAAAATCAGGATAGAAAGCAGGGCTTCATTCCTTAAACGTTCCTTAAAACCGACCTCTTTGACCGAACTTTTGGTCACCTGCGCTAATTTCAATTTATACAGCTTGGTATCAAATTTTTTATCTCATAATACTCCTGTGGAGCGCCTTGGGACATTTCACGACGTTAAAGGTGCTATATAAATACAAGTTGTTGTTGTTGTTGTGTTCAGACAGCCCAAATAAATTTCACGTAAAAGAATTTGATCCCATCGGTTTAAAGTGCATTCAACTCTGGGTCCCAGAGGTGGCAGGACTGTGTGATCTGCTTCAGTGTTTGCTGAGAAAGACTCAAATTTTTCTGCGTTTTAAAGTAACTGTGATTTGGGTTTGAATTGTCTTATTTAAAGATCAGACAGTATCCTCTGATCAAAAAGTATATCCTTCGATGTCGAGGCCTTGGAGAGGGTGCAGAGGGGATTTACCAGAATGGTTCCAGGGATGAGGGACTTCAGTTACGGGGATAGACTGGAGAAGCTGGGGTTGTTCTCCTTGGAGCAGAGAAGGTTGAGAGGAGATTTAATAGAGGTGTTCAAAATGATGAGGGGTTTTGATAGAGTAAATAAGGAGAAACATTTCCCAGGGGCAGGAGGGTGGGTAACCAGAGGGACACAGAATTAAGGGAATTGGCAAAAGAACCAGAGGGATGGGGGGGCAAGATGAGAATGTTTTTACTCAGCGAGTTGTTGTGATCGGGAACGCGCTGCCTGAAAGGGCGGTGGGAGCAGATTCAATAGTGACTTTCAAACAGGGAATTGGATAAATGTGCCGGGCTGTGGGGAAAGAGCGGGGGGAATGGGACTGATTGGATCGCTCTGTCACAGAGCCGGCACAGGCTCGATGGGCCCAATGGCCCCCTCCTGTGCTGTGAGATTCTAGAAGATCAATGGGTGTGTTTCTGTGACGTAATTAACTACTTGGTTCTGTGGAAATGTATTTTTATCTAAGCTGATACCACACGGTATTTTTGTGCCCTTTGCAATATATAACAAAATGGAGTCCTGGTCCTTCCAGAACTTTCTGCATAAAGCAGTCGGTTTGCATAAACAGCTAAACCTGGCTTGAAATGGCTGATAGCCATCAGACAGCTGGGAGGCAAGTCCTGCTGAGACAAGTACCCCCCCATGGTGCTCTCCTATTGTCTATACGACACCAGTTCCATGCCACCCCACCCTTTTCGAAGTACTCAAACCACCAGCCATTATCTCTTGTACAGACCTCATCCATTTGATGCAAAAAGATAACTGACCAGGAAACTGGACAATCCTGACACAATGCAAGACAGGTAATAGCTCATTATCACACTCTCATCGAGTGATGGCCGGCTGGCCAACTAATAACCCTGACAAAAGGAAATATCTGGAAACCATGTCAGGACAAGGATGTAGTAATTAACTCTTTATCTGTATTCACTGACTGCGAGACAGAGCCAATACACAGGGAGAGGCCATAACTTGGGTTTTACTGTATAAATATCTCGTGAAACTGTACCATTGCGGAGGTGTTCACTTAGCCCTTGACTGAGTGTGACCTGCCCCTTGCTAGCAAGTAAATTAAAGAAACTTCTGCCGGAGCTGAAGGTGTCTGAGTCGTTTATCGGGAGTCGAGATTTCGACAGTTCCTTTGATGCGAAATGAACAATTCTATTGCGTAGGTTTCGTACGTGAATTGCTCACCGATATGCAACATTGCACCTTGAGACACCAGTTCATACACAGTGACTTTTTGTTACCTGTGGGAGATGTGCCTGGAGAACTACTGTTCGAAGGAATTAGCTGAAGTTGACAACTTTAAAAGGTTAAATACTGGAATCTGAAACAGGGCAGCAATTTTGAATCCTGATAATTGACTCGACAAAGTCTCCCTGACCATGGGATGCCACACACTGAACCAAAAAGTTTCCCCACGGTGATGTAAACCAAACTGAATTCGCCGTGCTGAAAACCAGGGCTTAATTTCCATACCTCGGAGAAACTTAAATATTCCATCCTCCCGAAATTCCTCTCCAGGGCAATTAACCCATTGCAGACTTTACTGTTGCAAGTCGATATTTAAACATTCAATTTTACTGTTTGCTAATTTGTTGTGCTTCATATTAATTACAAATAAATACATCGGATCATAGAGCGGTATAGCACAGAGGAGGAGGGTATTCAAAGAGCAACCCAGTCAGTCCCACTCCCCGCTCTTTCCCTATTGTTTCTACTTCAAGTATTTATCCAATTCTCTTTTGAAGGCTACATTGAGTCTGCCTCCACCACCCTCTCAGGCAGTGCATTCCAGATCCTAACCACTCGCTGCGTAAAAGGTTTTTCCTCATCTCGCACCTGGTTCTTTTGCCAATCGCCTTAAATCTGTGTCCTCTGGTTACCGACCCTTCAGCCACTGGAAACTGTTTCTCCTTCTTTACTCTCTGAACCTTTCATGATTTTGAACACCTCGATCAAATTTCCTCTCAACCTTCTCTGCTCTAAGGAGAACAACTCCAGCTTCTCCAGTCTATCCCCGTAACTGTAATCCATCAACCCTGGAACCTTTCGAGCAAATCTCTCCTGTACCCTCTCAAAAGCCTTCATGTCCTTTCTAAAGTGCGGTGGAGCAGCGTGGAGGCCCCGACCTGCGTGAGAACACCAGCGGCAGGCCAGGGCCATAAAGGGAGCGGAGGTACGGCAGCCCTGGAGCAGCGTGGAGGCGTGCCGCGACAAGGTACAGCGCGAGCTGGTGCAGGAGGGCGACAGCAGCGAAGAGCGACGTCAGCAAGGCCCAGGTCGGTGATTGGAGCGTGGGCAGGTACAGCAGGAGCAGCGAGAGATTGTAGAGGGACGTGATCGGGGCCCAGGAGAGGCGTGAGTTCAGGGCCAGGGGCCCAGAGGCAGCATGGCCCAGCCCACACTGTGCGATATGTGAGCGCACTAGGCCCGTGCAGCAGAGCTGGTCTCCAGTCGTCTTGGTTAACCCTTGCCACTGGACCAAGACCTCGCTCTGTAAAGCCCGTGTGGTGGCTGGTGTGCAACGGCCACCCCACATTAAAAAAATCCACCTACAGGTATCTTCCACCCTTCAGGATGTAGTTCGGGATCTGGGATATTAGGTCCTTCATTGAAACACCCTTTTTGGTGTGGAAGCAAATCATCCTCGATACGAGGGACTGCCTACAATGAAAGTGCGGTGCCCAGAATTGGACACAATACTCCAGCTGGGGATGAACTAGTGTTTTATAAAAGTTTTGCAGATCAGTGACTGACATTTGGAAACTCCAGTTTAGCCCCATCTTTAGTGCCCCAACCCAACTCCCCTCATGAAATCGGAAAATAAATCACTTACTGCGTGCACTCTGCAGCCTTTCCATTGTTCTGATACTCCACAATGCACTGAATTAACTGGTTGTTTTCATCGAGTAACTGAAACCAGACAACATTGCCACCTTTAGTAACACATTCAGAGCATTCGAATTATTACACGATACCGAGCCAAGGAGCCAGGAGTATCCCAACCACAGCTCCCCGTGCCCCCTCTAAGGGCTACATCTGAATGCAGCCAGACCAGAGGTTCCCCAGTCCGGGTGAGCCGCTGTCAGCCATGAACAGCAATATGATATTTGGCCTCAGCGTCCCGGGACTAGCAGAGGCAAAACAAATTGGCTAGGGATCCCTTTCCCCAATTGCTATACAGCAAGCCGGGTGTGAGTTTTAAGCTGACTGTGTGTCAATCAGATCAGCTGATTCCCTGAATACAGCTCCTTTTCATCTTTATTGCTTTATTTCTTGAAGAAGAATTTGCAATGAATTACTTTTTGAATTGTAGTCACTGTTGCTTTGGAAATCCCACAAACAGCAGAGAGACAACTGAACAGTTAATGTGTTCTTGGTAGTTTTTATTTATTTATTCATTCATGGGATGTGGGCGTCGTTGGCACGGCCAGCATTTATTGTCCATCCTTGGTGAGCTGCTATTTCAGAGGGCAGTCTTGCTGTGGGTCTGGAGTCACATATAGGCCAGGCCAGACCCAGTAAGGGCGGCAGATTTCCTTCCCTACAGGACATCAGTGAACCAGAAAGGCTTTTACGACAATCCGTTGGTTCCTTGGTCATCAGCTTTTCATTCCAGATTTATTTAATTAACTGAATTTAAATTCCACAACTGCCATGGTGGGATTTGAACTCATGTCTCTGGATAATTAGTCCGGTAACATAACCAGTGTGCTACCGTTCGCTGCACCTATAGGGCGATGTAGGCCGTAAGGAGTGTTGGCCATGGGAAGAGGTAGATGAGCCTCGGTTGGGCCGAATGGTCTGTTTCTGTGGAGCAGCAGGACCTCAGGATTTCCCCTGCTCTTCTCCATAGTGGCCGTAGGATCTTTAACGTCCACCTGAGAGGGCAGACGGGGCCTCGGTTTAACGTCTCATCTGAAAGACGGCACCTCCGACAGTGCAGCGCCTCCTCAGCACTGGCACCGGGAGTGGCAGCCCAGAATTTACATTCATAGAAACATAGAAAATAGGTGCAGGAGTAGGCCATTCGAGCCTGCACCACCATTCAATAAGATCATGGCTGATCATTCCCTCAGTACCCCTTTCCTGCTTTCTCTCCATACCCCTTGATCCCTTTAGCCGTAAGGGACACATCTAACTCCCTCTTGAATATATCTAACGAACTGGCATCAACAACTTCCTGTGGTAGAGAATTCCACAGGTTCATCACTCTCTGGGTGAAGAAGTTTCTCCTCATCTCGGTCCCAAATGGCTTACCCCTTATCCTTAGACTGTGTCCCCTGGTTCTGGACTTCCCCAACATCGGAAACACTCTTCCTGCATCTAACCTGTCCAGTCCCGTGTTTATATATTTCTATGAGATCCCCTCTCATTCTTCTAAACTCCAGTGAACACAGGCCCAGTCGATCCAGTCTTTCTTCATTCAACTTTCATTGTCGCTGGGTCAAAATTCTGGAAAAGAGGGCAGGCAGGAGAGTGGGGTAGCTCTTTCAGAGATCCAGCGTAAGTGCAAAGGGCTGACTAGCCTCCTTCTGTGCTGTATAGTTGGGGTATAGTTTGATCATCATCATCGTAGGCAGTCCCTTGGAATTGAGGAAGATTTGCTCCCACTCTGAAAGTGAGCCCTTACCTGACGGAACAGTCCAATACGAGAACCACAGACCCTGTCACAGGTGGGACAGACAGTGGCTGAGGGAAGGGGTGGGTGGGACTGGTTTGCCGCATTCTCCTTCGCTGCCTGTGCTTGATTTCTGCATGCTCTCGGCGATGAGACTCGAGGTGCTCAGCGCCCTCCCGGATGCTCTTCCTCCACTTAGGGCGGTCTTTGGCCAGGGACTCCCAGGTGTCAGTGGGGATGTTGCACTTTATCAGGGAGGCTTTGAGGGTGTCCTTGAAACGTTTCCTCTGTCCACCTTTTGCTTGTTTGCCGTGAAGGAATTCCGAGTAGAGCGCTTGCTTTGGGAGTCTCGTGTCTGGCATGCGGACAATGTGGCCCTGCCCAGCGGAGCTGATCGAGTGTGGTCAGTGCTTCGATGCTGGGGATGTCGGCCTGGTCGAGGACGCTAATGTCGGTGCATCTGTCCTCCCAGGGGATTTGTAGGATCTTATGGAGACATCGTTGGTGGTATTTCTCCAGCGACTTGAGGTGTCTACTGTACATGGTCCATGTCTCTGAGCCATACAGGATGGTGGGTATCAGTACAGCCCTGTAGACCATGAGCTTGGTGGCAGGTTTGAGGGCCTGGTCTTCGAACACTCTTTTCCTCAGGCGGCCGAAGGCTGCTCACTGTGTCCATTCTTAACTCTTAAGTTGTCATATTCCAGCCCCTTCTTCTCTGTTTTTTTTATCCATTCTTGGGATGTGGGTGCTGCAGACAAGCCCAGCATTATTGCCCATCCCCTAGATATCCCGAGAATCTCACTGAAACGTGTAAAATTCTTAAAAGGGCTTGACAGGGTAGATGCTGGGAGGTTGTCTCCCCTGACTGGGGAGTCCAGAACGAGGGGACATAATCTCAGGATAAGTGGTCGGCCATTGAGGACTGAGATGGGGAGGAATTTCTTCACTCAGAGGGTTGTGAATCTTTGCAATTCTCTGCCCCAGAGGGCTGTGGATGCGGAGTCGTTGGTATATTCAAGGCTGAGATCGATAAATTTTTGGGCACTAAGGGAATTAAGGGATATGGGGATCGGGCGGGAAAGTGTAGCTGAGGTAGAAGATCAGCCATGATCTTATTGAATGGCGGAGCAGGATCAAGGGGCCCTATGGTGACTTATGGATGAGACGTTAAACCGAGGCCCCGTCTGCTCTCTCAAGACGACATAAAAGATTCCTGGCACTATTTTGAAGAAGAGCAGGGGAGTTATTAACAAAAAGCTATCAATCTCCAATTTAAAATTAACAATTGATCGAGTATCAATTTCCATTTTGCGGAAGAGAGTTCCAAACTCCTACCACCCTGTATGTGTAGAAGTGTTTCCTAATTTCACTCCTGAAAGGTCTGGCTCTAATTTTTAGACTTTAACCCCTAGTCCTAGACTCCCCAACCAGCGGGAATAGTTTCTCTCTATTTACCCTCTCTGTTCCCCTTAATGTCTTGAAAACTTTGATCAGATCACCCCTTAACCTTCCCAGGTGTTCTGACCAATATTTATCCCTCATTCAACATCACAAAACAGATTATCTGGTCACTGTCACATTGCTGTTTGTGGGAGCTTGCTGTGCATAAATTGGCTGCCACATTTCCTACATGAAAACAGTGACTACACTTCCGAAGTACTTCATTGGTTGTAAAGCGCTTTGGGACGACCTGAGCTTGTGAAAGACGTTATATAAATGCAAGTCTTTCTTTTTTATTTTATATCCCTCGATGAAAGAAAGAAAAGACTTGCATTTCTATAGCATCTTTCACCACCTCAGGATGCCCCAAAGCGCTTTACAGCCAATGAAGTACTTTTGGAATGCAGTCACTGTTGTAATGTAGGAAACGCGGCAGTCAATTTGTGCACAGCAAGCTGCCACACACAGCGATGCGATAATCTGTTTTAGTGATGTTGGTTGAGGGATAAATATTGGCCTTTGCAGCAAGGCGGCAGAGGTCAAACAGTGAACCATCTAATCGATATTTCAGGTAAACCCCAAACTCCAAGTCTTTTATGGCATAGTTCAAGACGCAGGTAAAGAATAGGTTGAACAGAACTAGAGCGAGTACACAACCTTGTTTCACTCCATTTGAGATGGCAAATGGGGCCGTGGTTGTACCCTCTGAGAGCACTTCACCTGTCATGTTGTCATGAAACAGCTCGATGATGTGGACAAACGTCCTTGGGCACCCAAGTTTGGTCAAGATTACCACAGCGCTGCTCTGTTGACAGTATCAAAGGCCTTGGTGAGGTCAATAAATACAGCGTACAGGTCCATGTTCTGCTCAATGCACTTCTCCTGCACTTGTCTGAGTGCAAAGATCATGTCCGTTGTGCTCCGACCAGGTCGAAAGCCACATTGTGTTTCTGGAACATTTACTTCTGAGACACTAGCTATTAGTCTGTTCAATACTATACGGGCGATGATCTTCCCAGCAATGGAAATATCGATTAGATGGTCCACTGTTCGACCTCCGCCGCCTTGCTGCAAAGACCAAAGTACGGAAACGACTCATCCAAGTGGCACTCTTTGCTGACGACTGCGCCCTTATGGCACACAAGGAGAGTGACCTACAATTCATACTCAGCAGATTTGCTGAGGCAACAGAATTGTTTGGCCCAACCATCAGCCTCAGTAAAACCGAGGTTCTCTATCAGCCTGCCCCTGGCACCACAGCACCTGCTCCCACAGTCTCCACCGGCAGTATACAACTAAAGTCAGTGAACAGCTTCAAATACCTTGGCTGCACCATATCAAGTGATGGGTCCTTGGACAAGGAGATTGATGCCAGGATCTGTAAAGCCAGCCAGGCACTTGGTCGCTTGCGCACTAAGGTGTTGAGTCACCACCACATCCGACTGTCAACTAAACTGTTGGTGTATAGAGCAGTCGTTCTCTCATCTCTCCTTTATGGATGTGAGACCTGGACACCCTACAGGCGTCACATCAAAAAGTTGGAAGCTTTCCATATGCGCAGTCTCAGATCTATACTCCACATACGCTGGCAAGACCGGGTGTCAAACTTTGAGGTTCTGGAGAGAGCACAATCAACTAGCATCGAGGTGGTGATCAGGCGAGCCCAGTTCCGGTGGGCTGGACATGCCATCTGCATGGATGAGTCAAGGATCCCTCGTCAGCTTCTTCACGGCGAGCTCTGTGAAGGCCGAAGACACCAGGGGCGCCCCCGCAATCGCTACAAAGATTGCATCAAGGCTAACCTCCAGTACTGTGGCATCCGACCAAAGGACCTCGAGAATACAGCAGCTAATAAAATCCAGTGGCGAACCCTCACGAGGACTGCCTGCCAGATCTTCGAAGAAAGCCGATGTCAATGCCTGCGGGACACTAGAGCTAGACGACATCAGGTGGCAGTACTGTCAGCATCAGGCACATCGAACTTCCCTTGTCCCACGTGCAAGAGACTATGTGCATCCAGAATTGGCCTATACAGCCACTTGAGGACATATACCATTGATGATTAGCGCAACAACGTCTTTGTTGGATACGACAGACAGACTACCAAGAAATATTGGCCAGGACACATGGGGAACTCTCCTGCTCTTCCACAAAATAGTGCCGCGGGATCTTTTACATCCACCTGAGGGAACAGACGGGGCCGGCCATCAAAAGTGGGAACTCTGGTCATTCCTTCTTCCACCTCCCCCTCAATGTTGTGGAAAGTGGGAGGAGCTCCGGATTTGTATCCACGGCCGGTTGTTTTGAATGACAGGGAGGGACTGCCCCTTTAAATGCGGGGGGTCGGTTCCCTTTAAATCAATAAATGCGGTGTTTGCGGTCGGGCGGCGCGGGCAGAGCGCGGCGGTCGGGCGGGACTGGAAACTCTCGGGGCCCGGGCGGGCGGGGAGGTCAAACCAACCGCGGAAATATATATAAAAATAAAAATAAAATAAATGAATCACCCAAAACGGCAAAAGTCCCGCCCGAGAGACCAGGCCCCGATCCCCGGCCTCCCGCCCGGTGAAGGAGAGCGCGGGAGCCGCGAGCCCGGGGATTGAATCCAGGCCCGGCCCCGGCCTCCCGCAGCCCGGCTCCCCGCTCTCCCCGGGCCCTGGCCTCGACCTCCCGCAGCCCGGGCCCCGGCCTCTCCCCGGGCCCCGGCCTCTCCCCCGTCTCCCCCCCGGGCCCCCCCCCCGCCTCCGGCCCCTCTCCGGCCTCTCCCCCCCCGGGCCCCGGCCGCTCACCCGCTGGATGGTCGCCTGGTTTATTTCGCATTTCCCGCGGAGTCTCTGCGGCACAAAAACCACCGACATCCCGCCCGGGCCCCGCGCTCCCTCCCTCCCCCACCCCCTCACACTCACACCCTCCTCGGGCTCTCTCCTATCCCTCACTCACTCCCTCCCTCTCTCTCTCTCTCTCTCCCTCCCTCTCTGTCTCACTCCCTCCCTCTCACACTCTCTCTCTCTCCCTCCCTCTCACACACTCTCTCTCTCTCTCTCCCTCTCACACACTCTCTCTCTCTCTCTCCCAGTCTCTCTCTCTCTCTCCTCTCTCTCTCTCCCTCCCTCTCACACTCTCTCTCTCTCCCAGTCTCTCTCTCTCTCTCCCACTCTCTCTCCCTCTCACACTCTGTCTCTCTCCCTCTCTCCCACTCCCTCTCCCTCCCACTCTCTCTCCCTCTCCCTCCCTCCCTCCCTCTCACACTCTCTCTCTCTCTCTCACTTTCTCTTCCTGTTCCAGCCCAGCTGCTGGGTGGCGCCTCCTCGCGGTGCGAGCACTAAGTGCAGGGGGCGGGGCGGTGCCGGGGTTGCGGGGGGGGTTTAAACTGCAGGGAATGTCCAACACAAACACAAAGCGCTCTCTGCACCAGGCAGCTGGCCTGCTGTAATCCCACTATCGCTTAATGTTGCTCAAAGGTACAGGATTCTGCTTCAATAACAGTTCATGGCAGAGAAACGTCACATGCTAACCACCTGTTGTGTAAACAAACTAGGTTTAATTCCCAACTAGAAAGGGGAAAAGTACAACTACACAATGTACTGTATAGAGACAGGCCATTGGGCCCAGCGCTCCGTGCCGGTGTTTATGTTCCACACCAGCCCCCTCCCACCCCTCTACCACACCCTTCTATTCCTTTCTCCCTCATGTGTTTATCTAGCTTCCCCTTAAATGCAACGATACTATTCACCTCAACCCCTCCCTGTGGGAGCGAGTTCCACACAATGAAAAGATGTGATAGGGTAGATACAGACTGTGTCCAGTAGTTGAGAGGGCTAGAATGAGGGGCCAGAGAAACAAGATTAAATGCAAGACACTTAGTACAGGGGGCAGGAGAAACTCCTTCACACCGAGAATTCACTCTCAGGGGGAGTGGTTGAGGCGGATTGGCGAGGTGGGTGAAGATCGCTCCGTGGCCTCACCCCTCTCTATCTCTAATCTCCTCCAGCCCCCTAACCCCCCTCCAATTCTGCCCCCTTGATTATAATCCCTGATTATAATCGCTCAACCATCGGTGGCCGTGCCTTCAGCTCGAAGCTCTGGAACTCCCTGCCTAAACCTCTTCACCTCCCTTTCCTCCTTCAAGACGCTTCTTAAAACCTACCTCTGTGACCAGTCACCTGCGCTAATTTCTACTTATGCAGCTCGGTGTCAATTTTTAAAATCTCAATACTCCTGGGAAGCGCCTTGAGAAGTTTCACTACGTTAAAAGTGCTATATAAATACAAGTTGTTGTTGAGTATAGTCAGATTGGAACAGGGCTGATAAATGTGATTAAGACCACTTACTCACAAAGAGGGCAAAATAAACTGGTTGGGCTGAAAGACATTTCAGCACCGAAATAGGCCAATGTAATTATCTCCCCTTTCATTCACTTACTATCAACCAGTGGAAACAATATTCTCTTGATCAAAATCCTTAATAATGTTGAACACCCCTTAACCCTAATCAATGCAGTGAGAAAAGCTTCAGAGTCTCCAGATCATTTTAAAAACTGTAACCCACTCATCCAAGATAGCATCCCAGTGACTCTACCCTGCACCATTCCTATTGCATTGATATCCTCTCTTTTTAAAAAAAGTCTCAAACTATGCACAATACTCTTAACTGTGAGTTTCTTAACCGATAAGGGAATAAGGGGTTATGGGGAGCGGGCAGGGAAGTGGACCCGAGTCCATGATCGGATCAGCCATGATTGTATTAAATGGTGGAGCAGGCTCAAGGGGCCATAGGGTCTACTCCTAGAAACATAGAAAATAGGTGCAGGAGTAGGCCATTCGGCCCTTCAAGCCTGCACCACCATTCAATGAGTTCATGGCTGAACATGCAACCTCAGTACCCCCCATTCCTGCTTTCCCCTTGATCCCCGAGTAGTTAGGACTATATCTAACTCATTTTTGAATATATTTAGTGAATTGGCCTCAACAACTTTCTGTGGTAGAGAATTCCACAGGTTCACCACTCTCTGGGTGAAGAAGTTTCTCCTCATCTCAGTCCTAAATGGCTTCCCCCTTATCCTTAGACTGTGACCCCTGGTTCTGGACTTCCCCAGCATTGGGAACATTCTTCCTGCATCTAACCTGTCAGAATTTTAAACGTTTCTATGAGATCCCCTCTTATTCTTCTGAACTCCAGTGAATACAAGCCCAGTTGATCCAGTCTTTCTTGATATGTCAGTCCCGCCATTCCGGGAATCAGTTTGGTGAAACTTCGCTGCACTCCCTCAATAGCAAGAATGTTTTTCCTCAAGTTAGGAGACCGAAACTGTACACAATACTCCAAGTGTGGCATCACCAAGGCCCTGTACAACTGTAGCAATACCTCCCTACCCCTGTACTCAAATCCCCTCGCTATGAAGACCAACATGCCATTTGCTTTCTTAACCGCCTGCTGTACCTGCATGCCAACCTTCAATGACTGATGTACCATGACACCCAGGTCTCGTTGCACCTCCCCTTTTCCTAATCTGTCACCATTCAGATAATAGTCTGTCTCTCTGTTTTTAACATCAAAGTGGATAACCTCACATTTATCCACATTATACTTCATCTGCCATGCATTTGCCCACTCACCTAACCTATCCAAGTCACTCTGCAGTCTCATAGCATCCTCCTCGCAGCTCACACTGCCACCCAACTTAGTGTCATCCGCAAATTTGGAGATACTACATTTAATCCCCTCGTCCAAATCATTAATGTTTCTTATTTCTTATGTTCTATCTAAGGCCCTGTACAAGTTCAACATCACCTCAACTGCTTTTTGTATTTGTATTCACACTTTCAGTAACTTGTGTATCTGCACATCTATCAAGTGACCATTTAAGGTGCATTTTCTTTTCCAAATTTTACTTTAAAAATGTAGTACTTCACATTTTTCTACATTGAACTGCAGCTGCCACCTATCTGCCCAGATTGCAAATCCATCAATGGCCTCCTTGAAGTGGTAGCATTCCGGCCTCTGACTGTATCTCGGTTAACGTCTCAGAATCATAGAATGGTTACAGCACAGGAGGCCATTCGGCTCTCTGCAAGAGCACTTCACTCCCGTGCCCTTTTCCCCCTAGCCCTGGAATTTTTCTCAGGTACCTATCCAATTCCCTTTTAAAAACCACAATTGAATCTGTCTCCACCACTCTTTCAAGCAATGAATTACAGATCCTAACCACTTGCTTCGTTAAAAAAAAGCATTTCCTCATGTCGCCTTTGGTTCTTCTGCCAATCACTTTAAAAATGATCGTCCTAAAGGCATCACCTCCGATAGTGCAGCACACCCTCGATACTGCAGATTTTGTGCTCAAGCAGCAAGAGTGGCTTCTGATTCAGCAGCAAGAGGGTTACCCACTGTGCCATGGCCAACACCCGTGCGCAAAATGTGGGCTGCCATTTTCACCCACACATGTGGCAGTGTGCGCTAAAAAGTTTGATAAGGTGCTTAATAAATTCTTTTTGGCTACTGAATGTCTTAATTAGAAAATTTAAATTGGCCCTTAAAAGAAATTCAAACACGGTCACATCCATTGAGAAAACCAGTATCAGCTACAGATTTGGAGTCTGACATCGGTAACAGGAAAAATAATGGAATTGTCGATTCAGAATTAATTTGATGGCCTAAACAATGTTGGAAAACCTCATGATGGGCTCCCAGAAACTGCTACAGGCACAGATTTAAGGTAATTGGTAAAAGAACCAGAGGAGATTTATTTTTAAACACAGCAAGTTATAATGGATGCATTGCCCGAAAGGGCGGTGGAAGCAGATTCAGTAATAACTTTCAAAAGGGGAAATTGGGTAATTACTTGAGAAGGAAATATTTGCAGGACTACGGGGAAAGAGCGGGGGAGTGGGATTAATTGGATAATTCAGCCAAAGACACTGCACAGACACAATGGGCCGAATGGCGTCGTCACTGTGCTGTCATTTTTTATGCTGAGATCAAGCACGGCACGTTGAGAGACAGGAACACGATTAACTTAGCTACAAGGTAAGCATTTGTTTTCCAACTTGGCATTCTGAGTGAGGAATTCGACACAAACTACACGCATTCAAATTCTTGAATTTTATTTTATTATATAAAGATGTTTGAAGTACATACATAAACACAGAGGTACAATTTGTCAATAATCTGTTATGCTGTCAGGTCAAAGTCAATCCATCAATTTCCATTTCTTTTAAATTGAAAAATCCAACAATGGAAATGTGTGGGACAAAAAGGTGCTCATGTCTCATAAACAAGTGCATACACAAGAACCTGTGAACTTGCTACCAAAACACAACATTGTGACCCCTCTGCTGTGGCAGGACAGTACATGAAGTCTATTATTGCTACTTGATTATGCCTCAGATTTGAACTTGCACATTTTTTTTTAAATTGGTTAGAGACCTCTCTAACCCCCTGCTCAAAATTTGAAACACCTCAAAAAGGTATCAATATTTCTGCCTCTCAAAAAAGATTCCAGTATCTATTTCTCTTTTGCACAAGTACTCTCTCCCTAGAGAAGTGAGGGCACAACACACTATCACAATGTGATGGGTCTTGGCATACAGATCCAGCACCTGTTCCAGGGGTAGCCAAGAGAAGTCCCGTTTGATGACAATGAGGTCCATTGTGTTAATAGTTTAGAAACGCTGAACTTCAAATATATTTGCCGTCTCCTCAATGGAACTCCCAGACCCAACAAGAGCACCAGACATGAAAAAACGATGGAGCAGTAGATGAGAATGCGTTTGTCTGTTCTTCTCTTTCTCCACTCTCTTCCCAAAAGACAAATTATAACATAACATAATGCAGGTCAACAGGGAAGGAGTTCATAGCCCTGGTAATGGAGACATGGTAAAAATCACTGAAATAGGATTCTTTTCCATCAATAGTACTGTAATGCGTAATCATCCAACAGCATTTCAAAAAACTTAAACATTGAATTAATCCAATTTTTAAAATTAAAGCAGGTAATTTTTCAATTTTTACCCAACTCAACTTTCCACTTGCACTTTCTTGGGTCCCTTAACTTGATCCTGACTGCATGTCAAGGAATCCGGGGGAAGAAAAAGGGACATTTGCATACACAATTCCTACATACCCATTGTGGGAACTATCAGTTTTTTCCATCTCATGACAAGCAAGGCTTGTGGTGAACTAATCCAGGAAAAACAGCAGCATAAAAATGATACAACTAATGGGTGTATCTATCTTCACATTTTCCATTCACATATTTCAATGTTATTCTGTCGTTGCTGCAGTGAGTCACGATGGACTGCTTCAGTGCTTCTGCATTTTAACCACTCAAATCAAAAATTGGAAAGTGGCACAAATTTAAATGGGGATTCTGCACCTGAATATCATAACGTTTCACCTTTAATGCACACTCTACATGCATTTTGTTTGAAGTTAGTGCAGCAAAACTAGGTTTAAAAAAAGCTATAAAAAATAAAAGCAGACAAGCTAAGAGATGGTCTTCTCACATCTTCAAACAGGCCACACCTCCACTGTTCACCAGTGGCCCGCCTCCCATCACATGCAATCCGCTTGCCCTCACCTCAACCCATCAATACAGGAACCCTGGGACATGTGATCACCTCAGTCTACCCTCAGCCCAGCATCCTTTAACCCGGTTATGAGTGATTTATCCAGTTCCCTTTTGACATGAATCGATTCAGGATTCACTGCTTTCACAAGGAGTCTGTTGTGTGTGTGCACGTGTCTCTGCTATTCCGGGGGGGGGGGGGGGGGGGGGGGGGGGGCACACGGAGAGAAGAGGGCGGGTGATGCTCAACTTTGCCGTGAGCTAGGAGTGTTACATATACTATTGGAATCCACTTAGCAATGTCAATGAAATGCAACACTTAGCAATAATGACAGGCACTCACCTTTAATGACAGATTTAATTAAGCTACACAAGGTGCGTTTTTTAAATAAATAGATGCCTTTTAGTCCAACTCCAATCCAAACCTGAAAATTCACATTGCAAATCCTACAGATGCCAGGCAATCATGTAGAAATAATACATCTGGCATTGTAAAGCCTTTTCAGAAGTTATCCTTAAAACTGTATTTGGACACGAGACAACAAATACCGCAAAGCATTGACATGAAACAAGGAGCAGGGATGCTGTGCCTCCATCAAGACCCAAACCGCAGCAATTATGTGAAGATTAAAATGCTTCCCAGCAGCTGCTAAAAAGCCAAGAAATGAACAAAATTTCAGGACTCTCCATCCAAATTCTCAGGAACGTTTTGGAATCAATTTCTGATGCCTCCATTGTCTGTTGCAGACAGCACCCAAAGAGTTGAATAAATTCATCCAGTTCTGCAATTTAAAAAAAAACCTTAAAATGGCAAAAATCTAAACCTTGTTTTCAGGAATGAATCATCACAAGACCCAGAACTTCAGGCAAGCTTACCGGAATGTGATCTTCTGTTTGGACATTTGGTCAAAAGCTTCCAGTTTCTAAATCAGCTCTCCTCACACACAATAGAAAACCCCATTACTGTCTCACACAATCGACCTGAAGGTAGATGTAATGCACCAAATGCATTCTCTGATAATGTCAGATTCAATCTTTTGCAAACCTACTTGCTTATGTTTGAAGCACCAAAGCAGAACTATGGGCAATCACAAGACTTTATAAAGAAATCAAAAGCAAAAAATGCTTTGTCCCTGCCAAAAAAAAATTCAAAAAAAGTCATACCTACAGGTAGTTCCAGCTCTGGAGGCAGAGGGGAAACTGATTTGAGCAAAACAAGCCATCAGGAACTTCCCATCAAAAAAAAGGCCCATGATCAGGTTAGTGTGATTACAGCAAAACCAGCACCATAAGTTGGTTTTAACCCTGTGAAAGCCGAACTTGTTTTTATGCTAAATGTTGTATTTCGAGCACTCCCAAAGCAGGTGTAGCACAGAGGTCTGCTCCAGAATATAGGCTCCCTCTAAACAATCCCAACTCCCACCCGTAAATCAATGCGCTCTCTATCCATTTGAACACTCGGCATCTCAAATGAGATTACCGCTTTCGTCCCTACTGGTACGGTGGGGGCAGGACCACCGAGAGCTGGGTCGAGACCTTGAAACTCATTTCACGTCGGCTACTTCTAGAGAGCAGAGAAAGCCATCCCAACAGTCTGCAGATCTGGTTTTGTACCCAGTCCTCAGGAGGTAAACGATAATGTTGAAACTCACTACACCATCCAATCCCTCAAGGGGTGTTCAAATTGGATTTCTGTCCAGTGTCTCCCAACACTCGCCTGTCAGTGACCACTGCGCACACTAGGTTGTGCACACTTGGAAAAGTTTAAATATATTGCCCCCCCCTCCCGCACAAGGCTCAGTGTATCAGAAAGTTGAGTTATAATTTGGGTCCTTGGAATTTTTCAATCAACCAACCCAACTCCCACCCCCTCACTTTGAAAATAAAACACATCTCCACTTGACCCCAAGATTACTCAACCCATGAGGTCCCCCAGAACAACTCTAACGAAAGGAAGCTTCACTCCAGTGCACCACATTCAGCTCATTGGTCCATCACTCGCGCAGATGCTCTGGCGTACAAGTTTCACCCCATCTTTCTCTCTCCTCCCGCCGCACCCTGGCAATAGGTGCCAACTCATGGAGACCAGTTCCATGGGTAATCGAGAGCCCCTCGATACCTCACACCCAATCTTCATGGCCAAGTCCAGACAGTGAGGGTCACGAAACTATTTGATTTTTTGAAAAGAGGACACATCACACTCACAATCTCAATCCTGCCCTTGCTATCCCACTGGATACGATCAGGGAACTCCAAGCCATTCCCTTCCTTACTCCCAGGGTTCTGCTGGCTAATCACAGCCCTCGAGCTGCACTGAGGAAATTAAGTACTTCAAGTATTCAGCCCCGTCCCCCGCCCAAACTTTCATTTAATATTGCCGACAAATAAATGCAGTCCCGAGAAACACATCACTACCAGCTGAATTTACTGAACAATGGTTTATTTCTCATTATTGAATAAGAACCTCATGTTGAGTCAGCGAGGTAAACAAAAAATCTGTGCTGTAAATCTTGATCAAATAAACACCAGCGCATCTGGTTAATATTCCAAGCCAAGGGGGGAGAAAATAATAGTGTAAATTTATACCATCACAGCATCAGTAGCATTTAGTGAAATTAGCTCAGCAAGGGACAATTAAAATTACCACTGTACCCAAGGTATTGCCACAACTGTTATGCCTAAATCACCTTCTGCCTCAGTCCCAGATTTGCATGGCATCTTACCAGGCCGCTATCAGCATGCAGTAGACTCCACTGGTCAAGATAGCTTGCATCAACTCAAATTTTTAAATTGTATTTGGACTCGCTCTTTTAAAAACAAGCTGGTTTGGACTGGAATAGTTCGCTCATTGAAGAGCTGGCATGGAATTCAATTTGTTGCCGTTTATTTTTGCAAGTATGTGTGTGAGTGTAACTCTGATGGGACATCGATGACAGCTGCGGACAGGATCCCACCAGCATCTGCAAACTGGTTACAGTGCGAGCTGGGTGGGTTATATTTGGGGCTTTTTTTTTAGGATGGGTGTTATCCTCAAGTGTAAGGAGATTCCCGTCAGATATCATAGCCCTCCTTCCCCTGTTCCCTGGAAATCACAACCTAGCATTATACTCTTATTTATTTATTAAATTGAAGACTTGGTATGGTGCAGCAGGAAACAAACACAGAAGTGGTACCAGGGAGAAGTCCAGGCAATGCACCTTCCACACACCAGAGGCCAGAGTGAGGGGCAGCTGTATCATGAGATAAGCCTGGAGCTAGTTTACCTGTGTTTCCAGATACATCAGTTAATTCCCTCCAGCACCCTCCCCCCACCCCAAAAGCTTGTAATGCATTCAAATAAATAGATAACAAATCTGCAACAAGTACCAAGAATGGAATTCAAATCAAGCAGTTTGAATATCACGAAACACAAGAGCAAAGTTCCAAGTAACTGAATTACTTCCTCAAACTCACTGACTCCCACAGCCGTTAGTTATTAATTAATATTTAGTGTATAGTTACTTTTACTGTTATGAGGGGAGCATATCAAGGAAGTAGGTGAAAGATGAATAATGACAGCGACCGAGAAAATTCTTTTGTACCATCAGGCTCAAATTTGTGGGCAAGACATTATCAGGGCACTAACTATACACTATATATTACATGTCAATAATGGAGTTCAAAAACAGTTTCACATAATGGCTATATAAATTCAAAAATTGTTCCTCTTTGGATCCCTTTATGCTTTGTATGTCTCACGAGCTAAATTTATTCAGAAATTAAAAAAACCTACAAATTTTATTTTATTCCCCCCACCCCGTCATATTTTTGTTCAAAATCAAAAATTCTACCAAGGGATCACCTTCGTAAAACGATGAAGAATAGTTGGAGACACCAGAGAGAGTTTTGTAACTCATCCCCACCCAAGGGGGGCAGGAGCGATATCCCCAGAGTCTTGCAGTATGAAAGATGTTCTGATCCCACTTTTTTTGTCTTTTTAAAAACAAACATGTTAAGTGTACGTGTTTTTGTCCTACGCAGATTAAAGCTAAGTTTTATAGTTCCTCGGAAAAAATAAATCTGAAGAGCTTCCACGTAGTTTCCTGTGAAGTATCAGTGAGTCAAAATGCAATCACAGTAGATGGCCGGCTGCATACAGTATTTCTTGCAACTGACAGCATTTTTATCAAACATTTTCAGTAATAAGAAAGCACTCTTGTTATCAATGCAAAAATACTGGAAAGCTCCAACGTACTAGTCGTATGTGGGTTTTTTTGCCTCATCTATACATTTACAAATTTTCCTTCTGCTATTTCAAAGACAAATATTTAATGCTCAACATCGTAAAGACGGACCTTCTCCACAACAAGACATTGTGGGTTCCCCCTTTGAAGTCAAGCACGTAAATACCAGTGCTGGTGACAGATATACAGCAAATTAATTTCTTCATTCTTGCTGTCAAAAATAAGTTTGAACTAAACATATTCTCTGAACTGGGTCAATCTAAAGTCCTTCTTTTGTGAAATCCAGCTTGTATACTATGCAGCAACTTTATTGTCCTTCTGTGAAAAGAAAAATCAAAGCACATCAATAAATGCTGTGTGTCGGGGCTCAAGCCTCTTCACAAATGCTGATGGACTTGTGTATTTCAAGCATTTTTAGGCTTTTAGGTTTTTATCATTGACTAAAATGATGATATGCCATCAAGCAAATTAAAAGAACAATGCAGACATTATTTTAATACAACTTTGAAAAGTTTCTGAAAAAAAATCTTAGATTTCAATAGCGCTGTCCCAGGATGTCCTAAAGCGCTTCCCAGCCAATGAAGTGCTTTTGAGCAGTGGTCACTGTTGTAATGTGGCAGCCAAATTGCGCACAGCAAGCTCCCATAAACAGCAATGTGATAATGATCCGATAAGCTTTTTTTCTTTAAAGTGATGTTGGTTGGGGGATAAATATTGGTCAGGACACCAGAGAGAACTCCCCTGCTCTTCTCTGCATAGCACAGTGGGATTTCTTATGCACATCTGAGAGAGCAAACAGGGCCTCAGTTTATCTGAAAGACGGTACCTCCCTCAGTACTGTACTGGGAGTGTCGGCCTGGATTTTGTGCTCAAATCCCTGGAGTGGGACTTTGAGCCCACAACCTTCTGACTCGGAGGTGAGAGTGCTGCCCACGGAGCCATGGCCGACATATACAAATAAAGACCAGCACAATAAAACAAAAAGAGTTAGAATTAAGATTTGATTGAAAAGACAAACTAAAATTTGACTGAAGCTTTTGGGAGGTTCAAACAGAAACTTGTCTCTGGGACTAAAACATGTTGTGTCTAAGGTAGCAGCAATTCTGGACACTGCAACAGGTTCGACACAAGGCCACACTGGCTCAGCTGCTCATTACACAGGCCCCAATCCCTTGTTTTGTGTCTATGAGGCAATAAGGTCCAAAGTTCATCCCCAGGTCAGTGGAGAGTTATAGAGGGCAGCAGCAGGGACATTACAATTGATCTTAATATTCTCATCAGGGGGAGTGAGGTGGAGATGGATCTTCGTTGGATATATTCAAAAGGGAGTGAGATGTGGCTCTTACAGCTAAAAGGATCAAGGAGTATGGAGAGAAAGTAGGAATGGGGTACTGAAGTTGCATGATCATATTGAATGGCGGTGCAGGCTCGAAGGGCTGAATGGCCTACTCCTGCACCTATTTTCTATGTTTCTATGGAAGAGGGGAAGAAAAATAAATGATATCCAGGATTCCCATTCTGATCACGATCCAATAACTCCGGCTGGAAGTGCATGCAGGGGAGGGGGGGGGCCAGGGTTGGGCTTGGCGATGTCCCGGTTGTCTAATTGCATGCCAACACTCACCGCCGAGGCTCAGAATTGAACTGAGGTTGTGGCGAGTCACTGGAGGACGCCTAAACAAGGAGTCAGTGCCTTCAGGGGAGGAACAGGTGGAGGAGCCAAATAAACCCACGGCAAGGTCACAGCATTGGCTGCACCGGATTCCAAAAATACTAACAAAAAAGAAAATTGGCGATCAAAAGGGGAGATTTGTGGACGATTCGTAGACAACCTTTACAGCACAGAATTCCCTATTGGATTTATTTATTATTTATGGCCCTTAGTTTTGGACCCTTCCATTTTGATTTTTTCCCTTGGTATTATAATTAGGAGTTCAAAGTATGACAAACTTCCATCCCACTCGTACAGTTCGGTTTTACAAACTCGGGCAGTGTTATACAAGTTTTAAAAACACCCCAGAAGGCTGTGTAGTTATGGAATTACCCTGTATTCGAAGTCTGAAAATTCTCTGCCTCCTCCACGGCTGCCTCTGAATCCTCCGCGATAACCACCACGGGGAGGACCGAAGTTCCCTCTCCCACCACGACCCCGACCTCCCCGGTATCCGTAGCCTCCTCGCCCTCTGTAGCCCCCACGGCCGCGCATCGGGCGCAGCGGGATTCCGAACGTTTCCGCATTTATCCGTCTCTCCTCGGCCCAGGTGGGTCTCCGGTCCCTGGAAGAGTAGTAGCTGGAGAGGGAGAGAGTTATAATGCATGCTCAGCCAATGCAAGACAGCTGCATAACATTAGGAACAGGAGGGGGCCATTCAGCCCCTCAAGCCTGCCCCACAATTCAACTAGATCATGGCTGCTCTGTCCCTCAGCCCCATTGACCCGCTTTTGACCTTTGCCCACCAAACACCTCGCTCAGTCTTAAAGCTCCAATTGAGCCCCTGAGCATCCATTGCGTTTTGGAAAAGGGAGTTATAGATTGCCACTGTCCTCTGCATGAAAAACTGCTTCACAATTTCACGTCCTAAATGGCCTAGCTCTAATGTTAAGTCACAAGAACCCAGAATATTTGAACCATGAGGCTCAGCAGCAAGAAGGGCTTCAGTAGAGGCCACACAACTCAAGGGGGCTGGGACAACTGAGTCAATCCCATCAGAGCCTCTATAAATACAGCCAGGACCGACAACATTTTGACTCCATTCAAAGACACCTATTAACCATGTTGCGGTTCAGCAGAGAATGGCTGTGGTCTTTTGTTCAAATGCAAGTCACGTTTTTAAAAAAATATATATATTTTTTTAATTCATTTTCCAGATGTGGGTGTCACGGGCAAGACTGGCCTTTATTGCCCACGAGAGGGTGATTGTGAGCCACCCTCAAACTATTTAAAAGGCTTCCCGCCTCATAGCCTGGACTGTGAATTAATCCAGGGCACCATCTGTTCTGTCCAGCGGATGGACAATTCTAGCAGACGGGCATCATTAACCGCATCACTGCACACCTTGGGGAGCAGGAGCAGACCTCTGACGAGTCTCCGAGTGTCAATGTTGCAAAACGCTGCCCATAATTTGCTTGCAATTTACACCTTTATGGGAGAGGAAATTGCACTTTCAATAAAAAAAGAATGCTGGTTCACCGCTGTGCAAAGTAAAGCTGGCTTATTTAGCAGGTAAGAAATACCTGGTCTCACTATCACAAGAGATGTTGTCAAAAAAGGATTTGGTTTTGTCATAATAGCATTTGGGTCCCGAAGTGTCCTCCTCATCGGCGTTTCCTTCACTGTTTTGTGTTTCAATTCCTGAGTCACCTTTATCTTCACCATTGACAGCCTTCTCCGTTTTATCAGGCTGCTTGTCATCTGTCAGAAGAAAAGAAAATACTGTAGTTTATTGATAAATTAAGAGTGTGATCGTAATGTAATCTTTAAATCCGATAAAAAGAATTGATTCACGACCTCAAGACGCTCAAAAGCACTTTACAGCCAATGAAATTCTTGTTTGAAATGTAATCAGTGTTGTAATGTATGAAACACGACAACCAATTTGCACACAGTAAGCTCCAACAAACAGCGATGTGATAATGACCAGATAATCTGTTTTTTCTAGTACTGTTGATCGAGATAAATATTGGCCAAGTGAACATCCTTGTTCTTCTTCAAAATAGTGCCATGGGATCTTTATCATTTGTTGCGCCAGGTTCATTGGATTAAATACAAGGCTATAGAAAACAGATCAAGGTCAATGGGGCAAGTGGTTAGAATGTGCAATCCTCTGCCACAAAGCACTGTTGAAGCAGTTTTTAAAATGGGAATAACTGCTTGTAAAAGAGGACGGTTAAAGGGGTTGGGAAGTGAGCAGGAGATTAAACTAGGTGGGATATTAAAGGGTATGGGAAGTGAGCAGGAGAGTGGGATATTAAAGGGTTTTGGGAGTCAGCTAGAGCATGGAATTAGTCTGAGTGGGATATAAAAGGTATGAGGAGAGTGCGTCTGGGTGGGACATTAAAGGGTTTGGGTAGTCACATACTGACTTGCCTTATTTCCAGCATTGTTTGTTTTTTGTTTTAATTTCAGTGTCCTCTATTTTCAGTTTTTCTTGTTTGTCCCTTTTCCAAGTCTCTCTGCCCTGCTTACATTGCCTCCAGCTATACAAGGGGATTGCGTGCCATTTAATGAACAAGTTGCAGATTTGAGCAGGGAGTGGTGAAAGGAGAGGAATGAGACACGTCTCACTTTTATATAGCGTCGTATCATGTCTCACAGACATCTCAAAACATTTTACATCTGATGAACTACTGTGTGGGATCTTGCCATGCGCAGAATCAGTTTGCTGACACAAGTTGCCGAACTTCAAAGGCAGAGGCAAACAACCAGTAAAATGTGCGTCAGGTGGTGTGGGTTGAGGGAGGAATAGAATAGTGTTACGGAATCTTTAAATGTCTACCTGAAATACACAATGGGCAACGGCAACCTCATTTTAGCATCACATCTGAGGGACAGCAAATGGAACTCTCCGTCGGAACATCAGCGAACAGAACGTGCTCAGATCTTGGTATTCACCTTCAACCCACAGCCTTTTGATTCCAAGTCAGGAATGTTACCAACTAAGCCAAGCATACACTGCAAACTCAGCTCCCATACCGCATTGAAGAGTTTAGTCAGCTCTTGCATAGCAAGGGCTTCATGGTGTCTGGCTCCATGGATAAAAATCATGGAATCATACAGCACAGAAGGGTGCCATTCGGCCCATCATACCTGTGCTGACTTTGAAAGAGCTATCCACTTCGTCTCACTGGTCTGATATTTCCCCATAGCCCAGTAATTTTTTCCTTTTCAAGTATCAGCTGTGGCTCAGTGGGTAGCCCTCTCGCTTGAGTCAGAAGGTTCAAGTCCCACTCCAGGGACTTGGGCACAAAAAAAAAATCTAAGCTGACACTCCAGTACAGTACTAAGGGAACGCTGCACTGTCAGAGGTGCCGTCTTTTGGATGAAACATTAAAGTCTGCTCTCAGCTGGATGCAAAAGATCCCATAGCATTATTTCAAAAGAAGAGCAGGGGAATTCTCCCCGGTGTCCTGGGCCAATATTTATCCCTCAACCAACATCACACAGATTATCTGGTCATTATCACATTACTGTTTGTGGGAGCTTGCTGTGCGCAAATTGGCTGCTGCGTTTCCGACATTACAACAGCGACTACACTTCAAAAGTAAATCATTGGCTGCAAAGTGCTTTGGGATGTCTGTGTTGTGTTCAGACTCTGTTTGTTACAGCGCACAGGGCGGGTATTAGGACCCTGTGGGAGCTACTAACAGTTGCCGTATTCATTCTGGCTCATGCCGGTTTGAGACACCATTTTGGATTGTTTAAGTTACTTTTCTCCTGGCTCAGTTTTGTCTGATATTTACGTACACAACATAACTTGGCGACTAGGATGATTCAAAGTCACCTCCCTAACCCCCGCCTTTCCTCTCCACACCCGGGCATCCCGTGGCCGAGATGGACAAAATGTTTTTCTACCGACATCACGGCGAGTGGGTTAGACGGCAACAATGTAACACCAGCTCGTCGCCGTGCAATACTTATCCACTGCCTCTGCACCGAATGGCATCACATGTTTGGCCAAATCGAAGACACGGCGTCAACAAAACTGTAAGAGAACTATTTTGGGCCAAAGAAATGTATCGTGATGGAGATTACCAATTTCATCAAAGGGGAGAAGGGAACGGTGAACCAATCGAACAATACATCATTTCATTAACTGAACTGGCCACTGTGTGTAATTTTGGAGCAATCACAGAGGAAATGATCAGGGATCAAATTATTGAGAAAACGATCTCCCGCATTCGGGAACGCTTGCTAATGGAGGACGACAAAATGTCATTGGATAAAGAACTAAATTGGCCATCGAAATTGAATCAGCGAGTTTCGATTCAACAGCAATGGGATCCCCTACTCCCCCCTGTGCAGCAGACTGCAGCTACAGCCCATGTGCAAGGCGTTCATCCAAAGCGGAAATCACAGCAGAGACCCAGGGCTAGTAATAAGCCACCCACTCCGGATCACAGGCCTAACTTCCACTGCTTTAACTGTGGGGACAAATCACACTCAGCAAAGAGTCCTAACTGCCCTGCACGTGGGAAGAAGTGCTCTGCATGTGGTAAAATGAACCATTTTGCTAGTGTTTGTCGCTCATCACAGCATATTCGACATGTGGACAACCAGATAGAGATGAACCCAGTATGGTTTACACCGTTAATGACATTTTGCAGATCGGTTCGGGCAAATTCAAGGACTGAGGTAAACATTGACGGCACGCTCTGCTGCCTCCTCACTGACCTTGGCGCCAAAGTCTCCATATTGAGCGAGGCTGTGTACCCACTTCACGCACTGTCAACTGCAGCCCGCAACTTCCACTCTACATGCGTACTCCAACTCCAAAATTGAGGGACTTGGGGTCATATCTGTCCCGATATACTACATGGACATAACATTGGGGAACTTTTCCTTTTACGTCACGATGGGATGAAGCCTCATGGGTGCTGACCTTTTTGACAAGCTTGGGTTCAAAGTTTACGACCCATCTGGCACACCTGTTACACGGTGGACTTTGAGAAGCAGCATCCCTCAATCTTCACAGGGTTTGGAATGCCGACAAAATTCTGCCATCGTCCCCGCGTTGACCCTTCCGTCAAACCGGTTACGCAGCGACCTCACCGTCTCCCATTCGCCGTCCGCGACCAAGTAGCCGCAGAATTAACGCGACTCGAATCTCAGGGAATCATTGAGAGCATCGACTCCTCACCCTGGATCTCGAACTTAGTCATTGCTTGACGTAAACATGGGGAGATCCGCCTATGCATCGATCTGAAAGAGGTCAACAAGGCCGTCATCCCCGACAAGTACCCTCTTCCTACCATCGAGGAACTGTCTTCAGAATTTCACGGCTCAATAGATTTTACGACATTCGACAAGCGCCGCAGTTACCTGCAGGTACCCCTAGCGGAGGACAGCAAACCGCTCATGGCATTCACGATGCACGATGGCCTGTGTCAGTATCGACGCATACCCGACGGACTATCTTCTGCACCAAGTGCATTTCAGAAGATTGTCACTACTATGTGAAGCAGGCATAGAGGGAGTCCTCAATCTGCTTGACGATGTTGTCGTCCATGGACGGCCAACTGAAAAACATGACCAGCGACTTCACGCAGTTATGGCTAGACTTGCTACACATAACATTACACTTAATGTCGATAAGTGTACATTTGCTGCTGGAGAAATAAGCTTTCTGGGCTGCAGAGTCACAGCACAAGGAGTCAAGCCGACGCATGACAACATTGATGTGATCCAGCGAATGCAGGAGGCTACCAATGTCGAAGAACTTTCATCATTCCTCGGCACTTGCAACTTCGATCTGAAGTTCGCCCCGCACTATGCGCACATTGCCGAACCACTTCACAAGTTGCTGCGCAAGGACGTCCCTTGGGAATGGACAGATTCCCAGGCTCAGGCATTCACCACGCTTACGGAGAAAATCCCTCCCCCACCCTATCCTCGCGCACTTTGATCCGAATGCCACTATGTACATCGCCAAGGATGCATCAGGCACTGCCTCGGGTGCTGTGCTCTCGCAATGGACTGAATATCTGGAACGCCCAGTCGCCTTCACCGCTCATCTGCAGAATGTAAATACTCCACAGGGGAACGTGAAGCACTCGCTTGCATCTACGCATGTGAACACTGGCACATCTACCTCTATGGCAGGAAATTTACCCTCCATATGGATCACCAAGCGCGAACTATGCTACTTGCTACAACTGGATATGGACACAGACCACTACGAATCAGCCGATGGTCCGATCGCCTGCATCAGAATAACTTTGATGTACAGTACATCACTAGCAGGCACAACCACGTAGCCGACACGCTCAGCCAATCAACACCGGTTTCGGACCCTGGTGCTGACTTGTTCACAGATGACGACACGTGTCGCGTCGATCATCACTCAGTCCATCAGAAACATGGTCTCCTGCGACGAACTCAAAACCGAATCACAGAGTGATGCTACGCTCCAGCACGTGAGCCACTTCCTCCAGACTGAGGGGCCTAAACACATTCCTGAAGAGCTGAAAACCTTCCACAGACTTTGCGGTGAATTTTCCCTTTGGAACGATGGCTGCCTAAGCTCGTGATGATAGAGCAGTAATTCCCAAGTCGCTTCAACATCGCGTCATCTCATTGGCACACAATGGACATCCTGGCATTGTCTGCATGAAGCAGCCATGTCACGATTCAGTATGGTGGCCTGGGACTGACATTCACATTGAGGAGCTTGTCTCAAACTGCGAAGCCTGCAGTCTTGAGCGAAAAGGCCACAAACATCCAACCAGTGCCAATGAAGCCCATTCCATGACCACAAAGACCATGGCAACAACTTCAGTTGGATATCTTTGGTTGAAGCAGCTCCACAGCAGCAGCGTTTCCTTGTTGTAGCACATGACCTGCATTCCAAATGGCCAGAAATCGCTACAAGTTCAGTGACCATCATCAACAATCGTCACTATTCTGCAGCGTATGTTCACGAAGTGGGACCTCCCAGAGATCACAATCACTGACAATGGACCACAGTTTGTGTCCAACCAGCTTGCAGATTTCCTCACTCGTCATGCTATCGAGCATCGCCTTACTGCTCGGTACAATCCTCAAAGCAACGGAGATGTTGAGCGATTTAACCGCGTCATCAAAGGGGGTTTGAAAGCCAACCTCGCAGCAGGCCAAACATTCGACGGAGGGGTTCAAACCATTCTTCGCACATACTGTTCGACAAAGCACTCTCTAACGGGGAAGACACCCACTGAGCTCATGATTGGGCAGAATCTTTGCTGCCTATTGGACACACTCAAACCCCCAGCCAAATCTAGCACGACGATAACTACACTCGCATCCCAGATTTCGGAACACCAACGAAAAGCGAAGTAGTTCAAGGACACAAAACGACGCGCTCAAAAGCCCCAACTGAAGAACGGAGATTGGGTCCGAGTTAAGCACCCCAAACCGGAGTCATCAGCTCGCATCTTCACTTTCACCTCCAAAACAGATCGGGCAAAAGTTCAGCCCTCACACCTACGAGCTCAATGATGGAACGCTCGGAGACTGGTCCCAACTCACAGGCCAACAGACCAGCAGGATGGAACAGAAGCATCGTTCAGTTTCCCAACTCAAAACCTCGATCAAACACCGCAAGCGTATCAGGACACGTGCTGGCTATCTCAAGGACTTTGTCTGTTCATACACTGTGGTTTTAAAAAGTTCGGAAATTATGTTGTGTTCTTACTCTGTGTTTGTTAGAGTTCACAGGATGGGCATTAGGACCCTGCGGGAGCTATTCACAGTTGCTGTATTCATTCTGGTTTCATGCCGGTTTGAGACACCATTGTGGGTTGTTGTATAAAGCACACGGTTTAAGTTACTTTTCTCCTGGCTCAGTTTGTCAGTTATTTACACATGCACAACAGTCCGGTGGTCGTGAAAGGCACTATATGAATGCAAGCCTTTCGTTAAACACTCAAAATCAAGGCAAGGCTCTAATTTGAAGGTCCGTCTCAGCATTTAAGTTAACTATGGAGAAATGTTATGACCCCATGACCATTATCTGAACCCAGAGAGGACAAAGAGATTGCAGGAGAAAGGGACAGAGTCCAATGGAAGAATTAAAAACCGCAGGTCCTGCATGGAAAGCACAGGTTGCGCTCTCTAAACTATAATGTTTGAATGTGTTGGCCACGTGGTCTGGATTTCCCACCAGGTCTATATGGGAGAGCCAGAGCAGTAAGAAAGGCCGACGTCACAGGACACACACACGTACATGCAGTGAATGCAGGTGCTGTGAAAGTTGCTACACGGAAACAGTAGCCTCAGCAATGTGCGAGGGCCAGGAAAAGTAATCACCGTTACCTTTCAATTTCAGCTTATTCTGGAACTCCCTGTCGATCTCCTCTTTGTTAAACTGTGCGTTTGCGCTCTCGAAGTCGAAGTCTTTCTCGAACTTCATCGGGCCGTCTCTTCTGACGGTGAATCTACCCCTTCCTCGGCTCCCACCACGTCCTCGCCTGGAACCCTGGCCCCCTGACAACAAGCAGAGAGGACGTCAATGCATCAAGGAGCCAGTTCACACAGGGAACAGCAGCAAGGTCAGCATCACAACCTGTAGCACCTACAGTAACAGCAGCGAAGAGATGGCCTCTTCTGAAGATACGTGCGACCTCCCGGTATGTGAGCATCAGTGTGTTCCATCTACAGGAGACCTGGCTTTGCCTGGACCCTTGGATAAATGAACAGTGCCCTCCCAAACCAAGTCCATGTTATCTGCGAATGGACATGCTAATCAAGGTGACATAATTTCTCCTCTCCCAGCCCACCACTTCAGGTAGCCTGAAATCAGTCCCAGAAACACAAAACTCAAAATGATTACCGAGATTAAACTGCAACCTCGAAGCCCAGATTGTCCACAAATTGCAAATCAGACAAAGTGGGACAGCCTGCACAGAAAGAAGCATTTCTACCGTGCTCTCAAATGCACTCGGGGTTAAGTGGTGATTTTATTTTTCATTGCAGCAGCAAAGGTGCAGTTTTATGCACTTGTACCAAGTGAGGACCACAGGACGCGACAAAGATGGGTTCACAGTATACACGGTTGGGGAACTTTGAGGTGCCGATCTCTCCGCTTCATGACTATACAGGAGCCAAGTTTTACGATGCAGCCTGCGGTGGAACAGCTGCAGGTTTCGAATAGGACAGTGACTAGGAAGCCACACTTTTCCCTTACCAAGGGCCTGCTACCAATTCTCGAGGACACACTCACCCCAAATTAAAGAACAAGACCCTATGGCCCATCGAGCCTACTCCGCCATTCAATAAGATCATGGCTGAGTTTTGACCCAGCTCCACTTTCGCTCCCGATCTCCATATCCCTTAATATCTAAAAATCTATCAATCACAGCTTTGAATATACTCAGAGACTCAGCATCCTCAGCCCTCTGGGGTGGAGAATTCTAAAAATTCACCACCTTCTGAGTGAAGAAATTTCTCCTCATCTCAATCCTAAAATGGCCAACCCCCTTATCCGGAGACTGTGCCCCAGAGTTCTAGACGCTCCAGCCCGGGGGAAACAACCTCTAAGCGACTACCTTGTCAATCTCCCTCAAGTCATTCGTTTACCTGGAACTGCACCCATTAACTGGACGTTAAACCGCAGAACCACTCAAGGATGCACAGGCCACCTCCCAGTCAGTGAGATGAACCGAGCAGCCCGGGAACAGGGGAAAACCGACTTGGAGGGTGACCACAAAGTGAAAGAACGGCAGGCAGGCTTCCTGCTCCCACCACATGTGCCCACGTGTCAATGTTGGAGGAGGCCAGGATGGGGCTGGGCTACAAGCCAGGACACCAGTGTAATCAATCCCCCATTAGACCTGTACCGTAGCAAGGGCTTCAATCCCGCCAGGAAGGGAAAACAGATGCTCAAGTTGCTTATTTTTTTTGAAAGGACGCTGAAAAAAATGCTTTCAAAAACAACAAAAAATGGCTTATTTAGAGAAAAATACCTTCATAAAAAGGGTAAAAAAAAACAACATACAGGGCCTGGCAACAAAACTGATTTATAGGTTTGTGAAATGCTTCATCCATGAATGTAGCCGTTAAGTCCAGGACACAGTGGCGAGACTCACCGCTCCAAGTTGCTATTTGGCAATTTATTAAACAAAGCAGGATGCACACATCAAGCACCAGTGGTTTTTTACTAAAATTAAAGGCACTCCTTTCTTGCGCAAGCAACTAAATGTTAGATTTGGACAAGTGATCAAGAGCCACGAATCCAACACCAGCTATAAACCATCCCACAGTTCCAAGGTTACTACTCAGACTGGAACATTCGGTTTGCCAGCTTGTGAGTAATCTCAAGCAGTTCATTTTTTCCCTATCCCCAGTCAGTGCTTCTTGTTGTTGTTTTCAAAATGCATCTCATTCTTGGCACCTCTTGCCGATCCCATCAACTAGGCCCTAGTCACCACTAATATCTTCTTGAAAAGACCAATTTTCGATGATCAGAACTTCCAGTCCAATTTTGTTTTTTAAAAAAGGCGACAATTACATTTATGTGACCAATAATTTTATTCAAATCAAATCTTACAAAACCACGATTAACAAAAAGCACCCTTTCATAATCGTCCTAGGCCCGAAAGTAGATTTCAGAGACGAGCCATTAGTCACTGGAGATTCTCACTGTGATTGAAGTGAAGCAGATCACAGAGAGTAAAAGGAAAGCTGGAAATCCCTTGGGACACTCAGCAGAATTAAATGACCAACTGTTCAGCTGGTCAGGTAGCATTAAAAAAAAGTCGATACCGGAATAATAAATGTTGTTGGCGGCCAACATTCCCGCTAACCCGAGCGGCCAGTCTGGAGGTCCTGCGCAGGCCGCTCACTGGCTTTTGTACGGAAGAAACCGCACATGCGCAAAAATTTGAATGGGCCGCGCAGCTAGTTAAAAGGACCGCGCACGGAAAATAATTAATTGGAGGGAACATTGCCCAGGGTCCTGGATCACTTGTTCAAATAGAACATCTGGTTCCTTGTGCAAGAAAATGAGTGGTTTTGATTTTGGTAAAACCCACTGGTGCTTAACGTTTTACAGGCGGGAGCAGACATTAATGAGAAATGGTTTATACCATAAATAGTTGGCAAGAATCCTTTGGCGACAAAACCTCTCACCCCTCCTTTTAAAACTCCCTCAAAACCCAACTCTTCCATCAAACATTAGGTCCCCATCCCTCCTGATCTCTCCTTTCTTGGCTAAGTATGTTTTCCAGGTACCCATAATCTGTAACCCCATATTTAAAAAAAAAAGATTACAATGTTATTTAAAAGAGAAGATGCCGCTAGATTCAAAATGCGACACCGAACATTTTCACGGGTGACACAGGTTCATAACCGGACAGTCAATACTGGAGTCTGTGGAACACCAGCCTGGGGTGCGAGGATGTTCAATGCAGGGCCCAGCACTGACAAGGATCTAGGCTGTTCAAGCACACGTACACTAGATACCCTCCGAGCCCAGAGGTCAAGGACCCCAGGAAGCTGAATGTGGGGAATGCAGTATTTCCATTTGCTGCTCAGCTCCATTGGTCCCTTGATTGCAGCCAGACCGAACACCACACCGACATAACCTTTCCCAGCAGTGCTTTAAGCTGCACAGAACAAATAAACTGTTACATTTGGATGTTAAGCAAGTCACGTACCCGATGGCCTTCTATTCAGTTCCCGGATTTCATTCTTAAAATGATCACTCTCTGGCCGCAGACCCTTCTGTGATTCAAAAACTAATTAAAAAGAGACAAAGAGCAATAAATAATACTGTTTCTATCTATGCCAACGTTACTTTACTAGCCTTTCTTGGGACCAATATTTCCGTACTGGAGCATTCAGGTATTGATCTCCGAAAATCCTACACAAGATGGTTACGGCAATAAAATTTTGGGGGAAAAAAACCCACTTCAAACTGGTAGAAGAAACACTGGAAATAAACTGCAGGTCAATGTTAGATAGATCAAGATTAATTCACAAACCAGAGATAAATTAACTTGTTGGTTTATTAATAAGACATAAATCGCAAGCAGGTCTATATATTCAAGTAGTATACTCATCAGTGACTGCAATCTTCTATCCAGGGAATTCTCAATACTGAATATCAAATAACGATTAAATATGGACCAATTTCTATGCAACGCCAGATGACTTGCTCTGAACCCATCAATGTTGAGATTATTTTCATGTGATTCACGTGTCATTTGCTATTGCATCAATAGGTGGCGATATCGCACCACATATACTTCATTCTCACTGGAATGTAAAGGCCTTCATTTCTATCAATAGAAGCAAAGATAACCTTTCACCGGTTGTAAACACACATTTTCCCCAGGATATCAACTACTTTGACATGCAGTCTCCAAACAAGGCCATAAACTCTTTACATTCATGCTTTGATGCTACTTAAATCGCACTGAACTTTACAACACATCCTGTGCCTAATCTAAACGGTGCATTAGCCTGAATGTCAGAATAAATTCGTGACACACATTAGTACCAACTTCTACACTGTTCAGCTACTTTTCAATTATTTGTCACCAGATGTTCCAAGCCTTCTGCCGAATCATTCCCAATGAACACTTCCTGCTTTACTGTAGCCCTCTATGATAACTGCCCCATGATAGTTACGGCAAGCTGCTGGGTCAGGCCTCCACACACCGCTCCTTTGGCATTCGGTGAGGGGCAAGGACCATCAGCAGGTCGGGGCCTTCAAAAGGAGCATGCCGCTTCAAGGCACAGTGTGCTGGTGCTGGTGCAGGAGGGCGACTGGATTGGATGTCACCAAAATCCAGGTTACTGATTGGAGTGCGGCAAGTGCAGCAGGAGCGGCGAGGTCGGGGCGAAGGAGCGATGAGTGATCATGGAGCGACTTGATCGGGGCCCAGGGACAGCACGGGCCCAGCCCACACTGCGATATGCGAGTGCACTAGGTCTGTGCAGCAGAGCTGGTCTCCAGTCGTCCTGGTTAACCCTTGTCACAGGACCAAGACCTGGCTCTGTCAAGCCCGTGTGGTGACTGGTGTGCAACCATCACCCCACGTTAAAAAAATCCACCCACAGACATCTTCCACCCTTCAGGATGTAGTTCTGGATCCGGAATATTAGATCCTTCATTGAAACACCTGTGAACTCATCCCTTTTTAGCGTGGAAGGACTGCCTATGATGATGATGATGCCAAGCTGCAAACCTATTACACATGGTCCATCATTCGGGTAGGCATCGTTCACCAGAATCGACACCTGCCCACTCCACACATTGGAGTTAGGTTCAAACTCAAGCCAATTTTAAAATCAGGAGAGACAGTGATGGGTGTGTAGGTATTGTATTTGTGGCTTCAGTGTAATTGGGTAGAATGTACTTCTTTTTAAGCAACATGACTTTCAGGAGGGAGTCAAATAAACTCACTTTCCACTAGCTCCTTCCAATCTAGTTCCTTGAAGCAGCAACTTGTGTCTGGTGTATAATTGAGCTGCCTAACAGATGGGCACGGACAGCGTGAAACTCGAGCACTGGGGACCATCGACAAATTCTCATGTGGCTGTGTCAAGCTTGTTGGGAGGGATTATACTAAAATTGTGATCTGAAGCTCACCCCCTCCTCCTCTCCAGAACAAGCCACTGTGGGCTCATAGAATCAGAAATTTACGGCACAGAAGGACGCCATTCAGCCCATTGTGTCCGTGCTGGCCGAAAAAGAACCATCCAGCCGAATCCCACGTTCCAGCTCATGGTCCGCAGCACTATCGCTTACGGCAATTTGAGTGTCTATTCAAGTATTTCTTAAATGCGATGAGGGTTTCTGCCTCTACTACCCTTTCAGGCAGTGAGTTCCAGATCCCCACCACCCTCTGGGTGAAAAAAGTTCTCTTCAACTCCCCTCTAATCCTTCTACCTATTACTTTTAAATCTTATGTTCCCCACTTATTGACCTCTCTGCTAAGGGAAATAGGACCCCATCCACTCGATCTGGGCTCCTCAATTTTATACAGGTTGCAGGAGAATGGTGCTGATTCTTCTCAGAGAGAGAGGCATAGGCAATACATTGTCAGATGCTCGTCTGATTAAACCCCTTTACATTAAAAGCACCAATGTTAATAACAATGCTGCATGACTGCCCTCTAGAGGAGCGGAGGACCATCCCAAGTGGCTTTCCTGGACCTACCAGAGGCAGCAGCATCGTCAGCAACAAATATAAAACCACCCACGAGCAGCAGGAACGAGTCACCCGAGGACTCTGACATTGTACACACCCTCCCCAGTCCCTGTGTAAGATCCATTGTACACACCCTCCCCAGTCCCTGTGTAAGATCCATTGTACACACCCTCCCCAGTCCCTGTGTAAGATCCATTGTACACACCCTCCCCAGTCCCTGTGTAAGATCCATTGTACACACCCTCCCCAGTCCCTGTGTAAGATCCATTGTACACACCCTCCCCAGTCCCTGTGTAAGATCCATTGTACACACCCTCCCCAGTCCCTGTGTAAGATCCATTGTACACACCCTCCCCAGTCCCTGTGTAAGATCCATTGTACACACCCTCCCCAGTCCCTGTGTAAGATCCATTGTACACACCCTCCCCAGTCCCTGTGTAAGATCCATTGTACACACTCTTCCCCAGTCCGTGTAAGATCCATTGTACACACCCTCCCGAGTCACTGTGTATCCATTGTACACACCCTCCCCAGTCACTGTGTATCTATTGTACACACCCTCCCCAGTCCCTGTGTAAGATCCATTGTACACACCCTCCCCAGTCCCTGTGTAAGATCCATTGTACACACCCTCCCCAGTCCCTGTGTAAGATCCATTGTACACACCCTCCCGAGTCACTGTGTATCCATTGTACACACCCTCCCCAGTCACTGTGTATCTATTGTACACACCCTCCCCAGTCCCTGTGTAAGATCCATTGTACACACCCTCCCCAGTCACTGTGTATCTATTGTACACACCCTCCCCAGTCCCTGTGTAAGATCCATTGTACACACCCTCCCCAGTCCCTGTGTATCCATTATACACACCCTCCCCAGTCCCTATGTAAGATCCATTGTACACACTCTTCCCCAGTCCGTGTAAGATCCATTGTACACACCCTCCCGAGTCACTGTGTATCCATTGTACACACCCTCCCCAGTCACTGTGTATCTATTGTACACACCCTCCCCAGTCACTGTGTATCTATTGTACACACCCTCCCCAGTCAACGTGTATCTATTGTACACACCCTCCCCAGTCAACGTGTATCTATTGTACACACCCTCCCCAGTCAACGTGTATCTATTGTACACACCCTCCCCAGTCAACGTCTATCTATTGTACACACCCTCCCCAGTCAACGTCTATCTATTGTACACACCCTCCCCAGTCAACGTCTATCTATTGTACACACCCTCCCCAGTCAACGTGTATCTATTGTACACACCCTCCCCAGTCAACGTGTATCTATTGTACACACCCTCCCCAGTCAACGTGTATCTATTGTACACACCGTCCCCAGTCAACGTGTATCTATTGTACACACCGTCCCCAGTCAACGTGTATCTATTGTACACACCGTCCCCGGTCACTATCTATTGTACACACACTCCCCGGTCACTATCTATTGGACACACACTCCCCGGTCACTATCTATTGGACACACACTCCCCGGTCACTATCTATTGGACACACACTCCCCGGTCACTATCTATTGGACACACACTCCCCGGTCACTATCTATTGGACACACACTCCCCGGTCACTATCTATTGAACACACATTCCCCGGTCACTATCTATTGAACACACACTCCCCGGTCACTATCTATTGGACACACACTCCCCGGTCACTATCTATTGGACACACACTCCCCGGTCACTATCTATTGGACACACACTCCCCGGTCACTATCTATTGGACACACACTCCCCGGTCACTATCTATTGGACACACACTCCCCGGTCACTATCTATTGGACACACACTCCCCGGTCACTATCTATTGGACACACACTCCCCGGTCACTATCTATTGGACACACACTCCCCGGTCACTATCTATTGGACACACACTCCCCGGTCACTATCTATTGGACACACACTCCCCGGTCACTATCTATTGGACACACACTCCCCGGTCACTATCTATTGGACACACACTCCCCGGTCACTATCTATTGGACACACACTCTCCGGTCACTATCTATTGGACACACACTCCCCGGTCACTATCTATTGGACACACACTCCCCGGTCACTATCTATTGGACACACACTCCCCGGTCACTATCTATTGGACACACACTCCCCGGTCACTATCTATTGGACACACACTCCCCGGTCACTATCTATTGGACACACACTCCCCGGTCACTATCTATTGGACACACACTCCCCGGTCACTATCTATTGGACACACACTCCCCGGTCACTATCTATTGGACACACACTACCCGGTCACTATCTATTGGACACACACTCCCCGGTCACTATCTATTGGACACACACTCCCCGGTCACTATCTATTGGACACACACTCCCCGGTCACTGTCTAAGATCTATCCATGGCCAGAAACAAAAGCAACATCTGGCAATTTTCGAACAAGTGGGTAAACACATTGGGCTGGATTTTCGGTTGTCCAACGCCTCAGTTAGCGGCCAAAGGGGACGTTAATGTGAGTGTTAGAGCTTAGTGACTGGGCTCGCAGCTGTTAATGCCCAGACGGAAAATTCATTAGAGGCTCACTGGGGGCGCAAACCATCACTCCGATCAGGATGTATTCCTGGTGCAATGCACACTTGCGCCATGGTCGCTAAATTCAGTGCGTGCCCGCCTCATTGAGTGCCCGCCAAGAACATCTGGATAAACGGTCGATACAGGCTTGCAGAATCATTAACTGGTGGCTACTTAAAGGGAGGAGGAAGCGCTGCCCTCGGAAGTCACACACCGTGAGTGAGATTCCGGGTTTGCAGCGGCTGACAGACATAATACAGGTTGAAAACAAGGTGAGTTCGAAAACTTTAACGGGTGCCTTTAAGACTCGGCTTTTCCTGGATTGAGAATCGGAACTCCGCGCGTGCACAATGGGTCCACAAAATGTACCGACCAAACTTCCGTTGTAGCCCCGCCCTGCCCCCCAGTTCTGATGTGCAATGGCTGATTTATCACCCCCGCCAGCTCTTCAACCGATTTTGACGAATTTCTGGGCGGGAGGCGCAAACTTTAAGGCGCTAAAAGTACCGCTCCCCCTGGATTAACGCCACAGAGGCGCGGCCGGATTTCTCCCCCTTATTGCTCGGGCGCTGCTGCCGATCAGCGAATCAGCAACACTTTATCAACGGGTTGCAGTTCACAGCAGCTAAAGCCTCACACCCATCTCGACCGTAGGTCGTGTTGTAATAAAGTGGCGGGACACAGGATTCAGGCAGACACTATAGCAGCCGACACTCGAGCACAAGTGAGAATTGGGAGGATTCGTTTGGTTCAAACTGCAACAGTGAATCGGGTATCCACTCACTTCTTACCTTTTCTTGGGTCGTGAGAATCCACTGGCTTCTGGTGAACTGAGGGCAGAGATCGGGCTGGCACGGGGCTCCTCCTGCCTACAGGGCCCTGGGGAGTATTGGTCTGCACTGCCTGTTCCATAGTCGGACTTTTCCTCAATGGGTCCATTTTTGGACTTGATCGGCCTGAAAAATATACCAAACTCCTGCATTAAAGTCAGCCAGACACACGCATGGACTGCACACTGCAAACCTTTGTAGTTAAAATAGTTAACGGCTAACCAGAGGGTTAGTATGCAAGGTTCCAGGATGGCAACAACTTCCAACAATACGTAGAGAGTTTTATGCACCTTCGGGCCTTCTCCCCCTGCCCACAGACCGCCCATGAGGTGAGCAGACAGCTTCCCAAGCCACTGCAAATGCCCCTCTTAACTGGGGACGAGGAGACACATCAATGGTCCAGAGTGGCTGATGAAGACTCTCATTCCCTCCCTCTGCCCAAGAACCCATATCCTGCCCTACCTTCTGACAGTGTCCAACTTAAACCACCACTGCTTTCAGGAGAGCACAGTCAACACAAGGGAACAGCGAGAGGAAGGACAAGAAAACCCACTGAAACAGTTCAAAGATCTTTGTCGCCTGCAAAGACTGTTTGGCTCATTTGGGCGCACTTTAAAGTGGTTCTGGGTTAACCCCCGACTATAGACCTCAGAACCCTAACCCTAAATGCAGATCTAGGCTGAAACTCTGCTTCTTACTGCGGGAGTGCCGTATTGTTGGAGGTGCTGACTTTCAGATGAGACATTAAACTGAGGTTCTGTCTGTCTGCTTGATGCTAGTTACGATACTGGCAGCAAAGTTTTGGATGAGCTCAAGTTTAGAGGGTGGAAGATGTGAGTCTGCCGGCCAGGAGAGTATTAGCATCGTTGAGTCTGGAGGTGATGAAAGCACAGATGGGAGTTCGAGCAGCAGATAGTTAGAGGCAGGACGGATACGGTCGATGTTACAGGAGGTGGAAATAGGCAGTCTTGATGATGGAGAGGATGTGTGGCTGGAAGCTCAACTTCAGGGTCAAATAGGCTGCCACGGTTGCAAACTGTCTGGTTCAACTTCAGACAGTGGCCGGGGTGAGGGATGGAGTCTGTGGCGAGGGAATGAGGCTTGTGGCCGGGGAAGATAACAATGGCTTGTTTTCCCAATATTTAATTGGAGGAAATTTCTGCTCATCAAATACTGACTGTTGGGACAAGCAGCGTGACAAATCAGAGACAGTGGTGGGGTCGAGAGAGGTGATGGTGAGGTAGAGCTGGGGGTCGTCAGTGTGCTTTTAGATGTGGCCACCAGGGGGGGGCAATGGGTTAATGAGAAATAGGAGGGGCCAAGGATAGATCCTTGGGAAACTCCAGGGAGGTTCTGGTGTGGGATTGGGAAGAGAAGCCATTGCAGGTGATTCGCTGGCTACCATTGGATAGACAGGAATGGAATCAGGCAAGTACAGTCCCACCCAGCTGGACAACGGAGGAGAGGCGTTGGAGGAAGATGGAGTGGTCAACCATGCCAAAGGCAGCAGACAGGATGAGAAGTGATAGTTTACAATGGTCACAGTTATGTAGGATGGTATTGTGACTTTGATTAGGGTTGTTAGTGCTGCGGCAGGAACGGAAAACTTTAGAAAAGGTTCAAACATGCAGTTGCGGGAAAGATGGGCACGGGTTTGGGAGGAGACAACACGTTCGAGGACTTGCGAGGAAAGGGAGTGGAGGTGGTCGTTTGCAAGGAAGAAGTCAAATGTAGGTTTACTTTTAAGGATTGGGTGAAGGCAACAGATTCTTCTCTATCCTCTCAAAAGATCCTTCCTAATTAAGAACCCTCTCAAAAGCAAACGAATAGTAAAGTTGAGAGATAAAGAGAGGCATTTTTCACTTGGGTGAAGAGCACAGGTGAGAAGCCTGGAGCACTGCCTCAATCAGAACGTCATACACACTGTTTACAGGAAGGTGTTGCCTCGACGACCTCCCCGACCCAACCATCTCACCCCCAGCTCCCCCGCCCTGAACCCAGTCTCTCCCATCTCCTCTTCAAGCTCATCACGTCCACAAGACCCACCTCCTGTACGCCCTCAGTGCTGCACTGATGAGTCAGCCTACACTCGTCCTGCAGTGAACGTATTTGGATATGTACACCTTGCAGCATTACACAAGACTTCCATCATCCAGTTGATTTGCTGAGCTAAACACCCAAGTCAGAGCTGGTGAAGTTTAACTCTCGCTGAAAAATAAAACAATGGCACAACCAACTGCTATTACGGAACCTCAAGGGACAATCCTCAAGGGACAATCCTCACCAACCTCGCTAAAATAAATAACTGGATATGGGTTCTTCCTGTAATGGGTCAGTTGATAAGAGCACTGGTTCAAGGATTACTCAGATCTTTCAAAGCTAGAAGCTCCCAGATTCGATCCTCTGTCTGTAGTGGGTTAGCTAATTTCAGTTCGGGCACTGCAGCCGACCTTGGAGCCTTCAGGCTAGGCAGGTGTGGAAAAGCAAATGAAGCAGAATTCCCATTTCCAATTTCAATCCGCTGTAAAGCGAGGACACAGGATGAGGACGAGATGTCCCTCGGGAATGAAGTGCCTGATGACACCGACTGCCTCGTCACGCGTGTGAAGAACCACCACCAATGGGGTCAGATATTGAAGGCTGTCCAGTGCACTTTAAACCGCAGCCAGTGTGTGTCACATCTTCTGGAGGACGGAAAGAGTGCGAGTAAGGGAAGTGGTTGAAATATACCGTTCACTGTCGAATTACACGGGTGTAGAGAGGCTCCCCAAATAATACAATGTTGCCCGTTTCAGACACTGCATAGGGAGATTGTACACTTGGGACGTATACAGCAAACTTTCATAGGTGCCCTCTCCCTCAACTCGATCCTACATTACAACAGTGACTAGGCGTCAAAATTACTCCATTGGCTGTAAAGTGCTTTGGGGCATCCCAGAACCATGTAAGGCGCTATATCAATCCAAGTCTTTTTTTTGCATCCTTTCAATTGCATAATTTTACATGCAAGTTTAAAAAATTTTTTAATATATTTTATAAAATGTTAAGAGTTTACCCTGAAAAGCTAACTGCAATTTCAGTGCGCCCGTGTCGGGTTTGATGGTTGGACCCAGCGAGCTGGTCTGTGTGAGTGATGCGAAGCTGGTTTTGCTGCTGTTGAAAGATGACGAGGGACCTCCTGTTCGTGTTCAGGAACAAAACAAAGGGAAGTAGTCAAAAAGGAAAAAGGTTACGAACCCTGCCATCACTGGCACATTAAAATTCATCAACACAAACCGTAAATCGCAAAACTAGACAGACAGACAAGCTTTCTTACAAATTAGTTAAAATTGTAAAAGTTCAGTTTGCCAAGATCACATCCAGAAGACCACAAGAATTAGGAGCAGAAGTAGGCCCTCGAGCCTGCTCCGCCATTCAGCAAGATTGTGGCTGAACTTTAACTCAACTCCACTTTCCCGCCCAATCGCTATACCCCCAGAGTCCAAAAAATCTATCGATCTCAGTCTTGAATATACTCAACAAGTGACCACCACAGCCCTCTGGGTAGAGAATTCCAAAGATTCACCACCCTCTGAGTGAAGAAATTCCTCATCCCAGTCTTAAATGGCCGACCCCTTATCCTGAGACTATGCTCCCTGGTTCTCGACTCTCCAGCCAGGGGGAAAACATCTACCCTGTCAATCTCCCTCAGAACCATATGTTTCAATGAGATCACCTTTCATCCTTCTAAACAAAGGTATAGGCCCGAGACTAACTAAACAATAAACCCATCATGCTCAGTTTTGAAACTTTGACCTGAAATATCCCCCACACTCCGGTTCCCAGCAGGGAGAACTACAACCATGACCCAGTGAAGGGGGTGGGCGATTCTCGAGTTGCCATCACAATCTGAACTACGTTTCCCCCACCCCTGGACATCAAGCCAAACAAAAACTCTTCCAACAACCCATTAGCCTCACCGACCTCAATTCTATACGCAACAGACTTTTTCTAAGGGGCCAGGAGCCGGTTGGACCAGTGTGTGGATGCTTTTATTTGTAGAATGAAGATCCTGTAAGGTAGGATGTCTCAATTCTTCATCAATAACTCTTCAGATACTACAGAAACTCATTTTTTTTCAGAATAGGCGCCTCAAAAAAGAAAATCCTCTTTACCATAGGGACTACTTAAAGAAGCTTTTCCAATTACCCTCCTCGAGATACGGCCTTGGAGAAAGCTGAATAATCTAAAACAGTTCCAAGTTATTTCGTCCCTGCTCATTCCATTGGTCATTTGCAAAAAGAAAATAGCACCTTCTGGAGAGAATTGATCTTCAAATATAGTTCGGTAGGAAATCAAGGTCAAAGAAAGCCCCGTCCTCATATCATGAGGGTATCAAGGCACGTCAGCCAGCCTTGCTCCTATAGAAATCACTGCTTAAAGCGATGGCTGGAGGTTGCTGCGGCTGATACCCAGGGATTAACTCAAATCTAGGATTAGGACAGTCTCGTCAGTAAAGGCACCGCACAAGCGAGGCAACAAGCCACACAGAGCAAAGCATTCCAGTTTCAATTGCTCAATTAGCCAGAGTAGCAGTGGGGGAAATGACCCCAGTGGCTTGGGGAGGGTGGGGGAAAAAACGCAGCTAGGGTTTCTACTACGATCACAATCCAGGTTGACGGGCGAGGCAAGTGGGTGAGGGAAGGTTTGGGTTTGGCGGTGATGCTCTCAATGATCAAGTAGCCTGGCACCATTCACCATCTAGGTTCCAATACAATCAACGACCACTTGGGCGAGGAACTGGAGGATCACTGCATCTGTGGAATGGTGAAGAGGGAAGAGAAATGGAAATAAAATTCTTCAGTTTAATACATGTAAGCACTTCAAAACGGGTGAAGTTTCACACAGCAGGACAAATGGCATGACCCTGACCATAACTAGTAAAAGTGAAAGACCCAAGAACCACAAACTGATACGCCAGCAGATCGAAAACCCTCCAGTTGCCATTATTATACGTGTCCTCTGGAACCAGGGTTATGCCTTGTGCAAGATTCCAACTCCTAAATTTGGGTTTTAAAATCAAGCTAAACGTATATATTGGCTTTGCTTCAATTCCAGTCCATTTACATGCCTTTGAGACTGAAATCCCACGTGGAGAACTTTGGCCAAGTATTATTGGAGAACTGTCACCAAGGCGAGAGATGGCTGCAGCACAAGAGAACACTTTGTTCTTTGTTTCAATGCTTAGCTCCAGTGGCAAATTGTTCAAGTCCAAGAATGCGAACGTTGGCAGGCGATTCAAGTGTGAAGGGCATCAGTCAAGCACTGTTGGGTTTTTGCTCGACATCCATTCAGCTCACCTCAAATCCCAGGCAAGGAGGGAGGTTATTCGCATCAAGGACAACACTGGAAAACACTTCAGGAAGCCGCTGAGTGCGTGTTGGTGCAGTTTCATGAACGGGAAAAGCGTCTCATTCAATACTGCTGCAGCAAACTCAGATCATTCTTCTGCCGAAGTCTACAGCAAAGGCAAAGGGCTCCAGTGTCCCCGGACAATACCAAGTGAGGCTCAGTGAGGCTATTTTACAGTTGCCCATAAACATTGAAAAGCCTGGGGTTTCTCCCTGGAAATCGTGAAGGTAATAAATAAACTGGATGGGCCCCGCTTCATATGCATTACAGAACTTGCACTATGCTGTAAAAATACATATTGCCCCGATAGTAACCCTGGCCTTTATTCAAATTGCTTTGTGGAAGCTACAAATGAATGAGTGAAGACTACAGTACTTCATCTAATCTGCTTGAACAAAACGCTTGGTGTTTCCAATCATAACGGAACACAACAAATCTTCAAAGACTGACACAGAAACCAGTTGATCTCACTCGACCAAACCTGCACTCAACACCTCCCAATATATCCCCATCTTAACATTTGCACAACTTCTCAAATCTTGAGTGCAGAAATGGGCTCGCTACAGTCAATGGGACAACAGCAACCAAGGCAAGATAAACAAAAGCAAACATTCACCAGACACAAACTGGGACTCGTTCATTCATGATGCTGCCAGGAAGAATGAACGAGCTGACATTTATATAGCGCCTTTCACATCCTCGGAGTCGGAAACCGTTTCACAGCCAATGAATTATTTTTGAAGTGTGGTCACGACTATTTTGCAGATCAACTTGACAGACAATCCGCACATAGCAAGAGCCCCACACTGGCATGATCAGTTAATCAGTTTTCGATCGAGGGGTAAACGTCAGCTGGAACACCAGGGAAAACTCCAGGTGTTCTTCAAATAGCCCCGTGGTCCACCCGAGCAGGCATACAAGGCCTCGGGTTTAATGCCTCATCGAAGGACGGTGGCTCCGACATTGCAGCATTTCCTTTGTGCTGCACTGAAGGAAGCAGCGACGACAGGCACAATCAATTCTAATTTGGACTTGACTTTTCACTTACTAACTTGGCGCAGCCCAAAAAAAAAAACAAACAAGCACTTACCGACACCCACAGCGTTGTACTGCTGCGTCACCAGCGGGCTTGGCCCAAACTGGCTGTACGCTGGCATTCTGCTGAATGGTGGATAGGAACCCACGGATTGGAAAGACGAGCTCGAGGACGAGCCAAGTGAAGACTGTGGAGACAAAGAAAAAGTTAGTGACATTACAGCCGTACAGTGCCGAGGGTTTTGCAAGCTCCACTCTCCTCCTCAACCGTCAGTCATTTTCATGGCCAAGTTTACACCTGCCACAGCCCCAGCCAAGGCGAATCCAAAACTAAGGGTCAGAAACAAGGTTCAATTTCTCTTGGGGGCCACGCAGGCTTTTCAAAACATCTTGTACGCACGTTTTTTTGCCTTGAAAAGCCGGCTGCATGGGATCACTGCACAGCCACGCAGCTTACAGGGAATATTGGTCATAGATATAAGACAGGCAATAATAGATCGGTTGAGGAATTCAGGACAAACGGCTTTATCCAGAGAGTGGATCTTGCTGTGCTGCCACGGCGAATAGCACAGACACATTTAAAGTGAAGCTGGGCGAGAGTGAGAGCGAGAGCGAGAGCGGAGAATCTCCTGTTCCCACAAACTACAAGCAGGGCCACTGTGTTAGTGATTGAATAAATCAAAAATTATAATCTTTGTTACAATGGGATTCCAAGAATTTTTTAAACCTGTGTTTTGGGGATCATATTCTGGAATTCGGACCATTTTCCTGCGCAAACCATAAATCCGTGATCTTCAAAGAGGAGGCTTGTTGTCCCTTTAGTCTGGACTGGCTCCAACTTCAGGCTGCGAACATTCCTCAATAATCCGCGGACCAACCCAACACTAACGCGAGATTCACCAACAGGAGTTAGGAATAATGTAAATTGTAATAAAGGTACAGCAGCCCACAACAGCCTCACTTGAAACAAAAACTCGCCACTAAACAATTCAACAAAATGCAAGTTGGAGGGGAACAAATCCAGGTACGGAGCACTCTGCTGGAAGAAGACAGGTCTTCTCCCTTCAAATCTCACGTGCACTTTCATAGAAACATATAAAATAGGTGCAGGAGCAGACTATTCGGCTCTTCGAGCCGGCACCACCATTCAATGAGTTCATGGCTGATCATGCAACTTCAGTACCCCATTCCTGCTTTCTCTCCATACCCCTTGATCCCTTTAGCCACAAGGGCCACATCTAACTCCCTTTTGAATATATCTAACAAATTGGCCTCAACACCGTTGTGTGGTAGAGAATTCCACAGGTTCACAACTCTGAGTGAAGAAGTTTCTCCTCGTCTCGGTCCTAAATGGCCCACCCCTTATCCTTAGACTGTGACCCCCTGGTTCTGGACTTCCCCAACATCGGGAACATTCTTCCTGCATCTAACCTGTCCAATTCCGACAGAATTTTATATGTTTCCATGAGATCCCCTCTCATTCTTCTAAATTCAGTGACTATAAGCCTAGTCGATTCAGTCTTTCTTCATATGTCAGTCCTGCCATCCCGGGAATCAGTGTGGTAACCGTCGCTGCACTCCCTCAATAGCAAGAATGTCCTTCTTCAGATTAGGAGACCAAAACTGTACATAATATTCATGGTGTGGCCTTACCAAGGACCTGTACAACTGCAGTAAGACCTCCCTGCTCCTAAACTCAAATCCTCTCAATATGAAGGCCAACATGCCATTTGCCTTCCTCACTGCCTGCTGTACGTGTATGCCAACTTTCAATGACTGATGTACCATGACACCCAGGTCTCGTTGCACCTCCCCTTTTACTAATCTGTCACCATTCAGATAATATTCTGCCACCAAAGTGGATAACCTCACATTTATCTACATTATACTGCATCTGCCATCATCATCATAGGCAGTTCCTCGGGATCGAGGAAGACTTGCTTCCATTCTTAGCATGAGTTCTTAGATGGCTGTACAGACCAATACGTGAAGCACAGTTTGTGTCACAGGTGGGACAGATAGTCGTTGAGGGAAAGGGTGGGCAGGGAGCCTGGTTTGCCGCACGCTCCTTCCGCTACCTGCGCTTGATTTTTGCATGCTCTTGGCGACGATACTCGAGGAGCTCAGCGCCCTCCCGAATACACTTCCTCCACTTAGGACGGTCTATGGCCAGGGACCCAGGTGTCGGTGGGGATGTCGCACTTTATCAGGGAGGCTTTGAGGGTGTCCTTGTAACGTTTCCTCTGGCCGCCTTTGGCTCGTTTGCCGTGGACAAATTCCGAGTAGAGCGTTTGCTTTTGGGAGTCTCGTGTCTGGCATGTGGACTATGTGGCCTGCCCAGCGGAGCTGATCAAGTGTGGTCAGTGCTTAAATGCTGGGGATGTTGGCGTGGACGAGGACACTAATGTCTGTCCTCCCAGGGGATTTGCAAGATCTTGCGAGACATCGGTGGTGGTATTTCTCCAGCGACTTGAGGTGCCTAATGTATATGGTCCACGTCTCTGAGCCATACAGGAGGGCGGATATTACTACGGCCCAGTAGACCATGAGCTTGGTGACAGTTTTGAGGGACTGATCTTCAAACACACTTTTCCTCAGATGGCCGAAGGTTACACTGGCGCACTGGAGGCGGTCGGTGTTGGATTTCATCATCGATGCCTGCTCTTGTTGATAGGAGGCTCTCAAGATATGGGAAGTGGTCCACGTTGTCCAGGGCCACGCCCTGCATTTGCCCACTCACCTAACCTTACCCAAATCACCCTGCAGCCACTTAGCATCCTCCTCACAGCTCACACTGCCACCCAGCTTAGTGTCATCTGCAAGCTTGGAGATAATACATTCAATTCCTTAGTCTAAATCATTAAATGTATACTGTAAATAGCTGGGGTCCCAGCACCAAACCTTGCAATACCCCACTAGTCACTGCCTGCCATTCTGAAAAGGACCCGTTTATTCCTACTCTTTGCTTCCTGTCTGCCAACCAATTCTCTATCCACTTCAATACATTACGCCCAATACCAGGTGCTTTAATTTTGCACACCAATCTCGTGTGGGACCTTGTCAAAAGCCTTTTGAAAGTCCAATTACATCACATCCACTATTCTCCCTTGTCTGCTCTACTAATTACATTCTCAAAAAATTCTAGAAGATTTGTCATGCAAGATTTCCCTTTCATAAATCCATGCTGACTTGGACTGATCCTGTCACTGCTTTCCAAATGCGCTATTACATCTTAAATAATTGATTCCAACATTTTCCCCACTATCAATATCAGGCTAATTCCTACTCTTCTCTCTCCCTCCTCTTAAAAAGTGATGTTACATTAGCTACCCTCCAATCCATAGGAACTGATCCAGAGTCGATAGAATGTTGGAAAATGACCACTAGTGCATCCACTATTTCTAGAGCCACTTCCTTAAGTACTCTGGGATGCAGATTATCAGGCCCTGGGGATTTATCGGCCTTCAATCCCATCAACTTTCCTTATACAATTTCCTGACTAATAAGGATTTCCTTCAGTTTCTCCTTCTCGCCAGACCCTCGGTCCTCTAGTATTTCCGGAAGGTTATTTGTGTCTTCCTGAGTGAAGACAGAACCAAAGTATTTGTTCAATTGGTCTGCCATTTCTTTGTTCCCCATTATAAATTCACCTGATTTTGACTGCAGGGGACCTACATTTGTCTTCACTAATCTTTTACTCTTCACATATCTATAGAAGCTTTTACATTCCCTGCAAGCTTACTCTCATACTCTTATTTTCTCCCTCCTAAGTAAACCCTTTGTCCTCCTCTGCTGAATTCTAAATTTCTCCCAGTCTTCAGGTTCGCTGCTTTTTCTGGCCAATTTATATGCCTCTTCCTTGGATTTAACACTATCCTTAATTTCCCTTGTTAACCACGGTTGAGCCACCTTCCCCGTTTAATTTTCATGCCAGACAGGGATGTACAATTGTTGAAGTTCATCCATGTGATCTTTAAATGTCTGCCATTGCTTATCCACCATCAAACCTTTAAGTATCATTCACCAGTCTATCCTAGCCAATTCACGTCTCATACCATCGAAGTTACCTTTCTTTAAGTTCAGGACCCTAGTCTCTGACTTAACTGTCACTCTCTATCTTAAATGAAGAATTCTACCATATTATGGTCACTCTTCCCCAAGGGGCCTCACACAACAAGATTGCTAATTAGCCCTTTCTCATTACACAACACCCAGTCTAGGATGGCCTGCTCTCTCGTTGGTTCCTCGACATATTGGTCTAGAAAACCATCCCTTATATACTCCATGAAATCGTCCTCTACTGTATTGCTACCAGTTTGGTGAGCCCAATCTATATGTAGATTAAAGTTGCCCATGATAACTGCTGTATCCTTATTGCACGCATCCCTAATTTCCTGTTTGATGCCCATCCCCAACTGCCTCACTTGAAACAAAACTCACCACTAAACAATTCAACAGAATGCAAGTTGGAGGGAAACAAATCCAGATACGGAGCACTCTGCTGGAAGACGACAGGTCTTCGCCCTTCAAATCTGATGTGCAGTTTCATATTTTGTTTCTTCCACTACAATTAATGATATTAATTGCAGGAATAAATAGGAAGGGCGCAAATTTAAATTGTTTCCAACAGATTTAAGAAATGTACTAAATCGAAGGCAATGGAGGGGGAAAGATGTATGCCGCTGAATCTTGGCAGAATCCTGCAGTGATGCTGCACTGTATCGTACCTCGAGGTGGCGATGATGCAGCTCCTGACCTGCAAACCCAACATTTCACCTCACATCAGAGATAGGTAGAATTTTAAAACGCAGCACACTCCCCCACTGGAAAATAGAGCCAGAGACACTAGGAGGGACCCACATTCAATTTCTGACCTGTGCTGACCCGAGCCCTGGGGGGGGGGGGGGGGGGTGGGGGCGTCACCGTGGATAGTGTATCTGGCTTCCACTATCCCTGGTTGCGCTGATAACTTTTGCCAAAAGTCATGCTTTGCCCATCTCCACTCACGGTTAATCGTACATGTCTCTGCGTCCCTCAAATTATACACTCAACTGTCACCCCAAACAAGCAGCGCAGACCTCAAACACAACAGGGCTTTCAGTGAAATGCACTGTGAAGTGGCAGGTCTCAAACTACATTTAGTCTTTGTGCTAAAGTGGTTTCTTCAGATTTTTTTTTTTTTAAATGGCTATTAATGGTCAGACACATAAACCGCTGGCAGCTGACTGACAGCCTGAAAACTTCACGGTTTTCCTTTCTTTTCAAGTGACCTCAGTGATGGGATTATATCGGATATATGGCACAGAAACAGGTCATTCGACCCAACCCATGCCAACGTTTATGCTCCACTCAAGCCTCCTCCCGTCTCTCCTCATCTAACTATCAGCATAACCCTCGATTCCCTTCTCCCCCATGTCTAGCCTCCCCTTAAATGCATCGATAATATTCACTTCAACCACTCCCTGTGGCAGCGAGTTCCACATTTCTCACCGCTCTTTGGGCAATGAAGTTTCTCCCAAATTCCCTATTGGATTTCTTGGTGACTATCTTATATTGATGGCCTCTAGTTATGCTCTTCCCCACAAGTGGAAATAGCCTCTACCCAAATGAGCAGATAAACCATGGAAGTTAGAACAGTCTCGGGGTCAATCCCTGGTCTGTGCTGATCTTGACCAGCATGAAGGCAAGGGCACTACAATACACTTGGCTTCCACAGTTACCTGATGGAGGAGGAGGGGTAGGTGAGATCAGTCAGAGTCACCGATTACCTGTCACTATCCAGCAACACCGATCAGAAGCACACAAGTGCAATTTTCATACTGGCAAAATAAATGCCCAAGCAAACCAGATCCCACTTGATCGAAAATGCGATGGAGTTTTGAGTAAAAGTAGGTTGCTTGCTCCGCACAATGGTGCGGGCAGTTTGCTTTGCCGTGCAGTCGCCATGGGACAAAGATAGGGAAGGATTTGGCTATGATGCACCCCATGACTGAATAGCCTGCCATCACTCGCTGCCCAGACTCACACCTCAAGAACAAAAAGAGGGTTGGCCTTCTAACTACCACCTCTACCCTTACCCTGAAGCCACTGCCTCCTTGTTGGGGTGCACTTGGCAAGAATTAGACGCCCTCCATGGCCATGACTCGTGTGAGAGTACTAGCAGTGGGCATTAGCAGACTTATTTGCCCAAGCCAGGCATCACAGCCAAGCCCAATCCTGTCTTCATCTGCTGATCGTACACTTCCCAGTGCGGTCAACTACACAGCCATCGGGTACAGGAGCCCCGGACAATAGTAACCCTAACCAGAGCTCACGGATCTCGACCTGCAATACAACAGCTGCCTCTCCCCACAAGCCACCGCGACTCACCTGAACAATTGCAGGATCCTGAGGCAGGGAGCACTGAGGCTTCGGAGGCTCACACACAGTGAGGTCTTTGATATCACTGCCGCGGAATATGATGTACTCAAATACTTCATCCCGTGGTGGGATTGGTCTGTCCGTGGGTCGATCCTCAGTCCCGAACGAACGAACTGTAAGACAAGACACCTCCATTACAGCACAGCTTCTCGCAGCATTTATAGCACAAAGTTAAAGCAAATTAACCCTTGAATAAATCTGCTTAGGTTCTGCACAAAGTGTTAAATGATCTTGTCGAAGGTATGGTCCAACGATACTAGACAGGGCTTACTACTGCCACCCCCACTGCACCTGGGGGTGGAAGTCAGTGCGTGCCCACTGCCGACTGTTACCCCTGTCGCAAGGACACACCTGGACACTGGGGAAGGGGATAGTGAGCACTGCGGTGATGCCTCAGCGTTACATACTCTGCCTACAGGTAGCCACTAGTTGTGTGCGAGCCTGAACAGAGGTGTAGACCCTGTGGAAATGTACCCCAGTACTTGCAGGAGAGGAAGGGGAGAGAGAAACCCCCAAATCCCTGTATTCAAAATGTGCATTACAAGGTGCGGTAGTATAGCAGTTATGTCATGTGGTGCTGAAGGCCCTGGAATAGTAATCCAGAGGATTGAAGCAATAATAGAGAACACGAGGCTCAAGAAGTCTGGAAATTAAAAGGCTGGTCATCAGTAAAAGTGACCATGAAGCTGTCGGATTGTAGTAAACACCCAGCGGGTTCACGAATATCCCTTGGGGGAAGGAACCTGCCGACCCACCTGGGCTGGCCAATGTGCGACTCCAGCAAACCACTCAGTTCCTGGGGATGGGTGAAATATCATCAGAGAGCCCAAGTACTGTGTAAAGACAGCAATAGACTATAGTTGCAAGTTATGCAGATTGAATTTCCAAAGCAGGGTTGGTAAAACTGGTGAAATGTCTTTTGTGGGGTGGGGGGGGGGTGGTAAGAGAGCGAGTGTAAGACTGAAAAATCTGCAGTACTTTTAAGCAGGAACTCAGTTTAAACCATTCCACTGTTTAGAAGGCAGGCAGCAGGTGGCGCCGTTTAGCAATTAAACAAAGATAAAATCATAGAATAGTACAGCACAGGAGGCCATTCGGCCCATCGCATCTACTCCGACTCTTTCGGAGAGCAATCCAGTTCGTCTCAGTCCCCCGCTCTTTCCCTATATCCCTGCCTACTCGGAACTCGTCTATGGTAAACGAGCCAAAGGTGGGCAGAGGAAACGTTACAAGGACACCCTCAAAGCCTCCCTGATAAAGTGCAACATCCCCACCGACACCTGGGAGCCCCTGGCCAAAGACCGCCCTAAGTGGAGAAAGTGCATCCGGGAGGGCACTGAGCACCTCGAGTCGAGAGCATGCAGAAACCAAGCGCAGGCAGCGGAAGGGGCGTGCGCCAAACCAGTTCCACCCTCAACGACTATCTGTCCCACCTGTGACGGAGACTGTGGTTCTCGTATTGGACTGTTCAGCCACCTAAGAACTCATGCCAAGAGTGGAAGCAAGTCTTCATCGATTCCGAGGGACTGCCTATGATGATGATGTCTCTGCCTACAGATAGTGGGAGCCAAGAATACAGTGACTATCAACTTCAATGACTTCAATAATGCAATACATGGGCACAGTTGCAATGTTCCCAAAGCTGTATCCGAACAGAAGTACGTCCCCAAGTGTTGATCTTCATTGTCATCCGATCAGCAAGTGAAGAGGCTCACAGTTCAGAACTACTCAGTATTAATGTCAGTTAGAGAGAAAGAACTTGCATTTCTATTGCACTTTACACGACCTCAGGATGCCCCAAAGCGTTAAAAAGTAATGAATTGGCTGTGTAAGTGTCGTCATTTGTAATGTAGGAAAAACGCAGCAATTTCACACAGCAAGGATCCAAACTGCAATGAGACAAATAACCAATTGAACTGTTTTAATGTTTGTTGAAGGACAAATCAGGAGAGAATTCCCCTGCTCTTTTTAGATTACTGCCACAAGATATTTTACATCATCCGAGAGCAGACTCAGTTTGACATCTCATCCGAAAGACAGCACCTCTGCCAGTGTCGTACGCATAAGAACACAAGAAATGGGAGGAGTCAGTCACTCAGTCCCTCGAGCCTGCTCTGCCATTCAATATCATGGCTGATCTTCTATCTCAACTCCAGCTTCCCGCACTGTCCCCATATCCCCTGGCTCCCTCAGTACTGCACCGAAATGTCAGCCTAGATTTGTACTCTAGTCTGTGGAGCGGGACAAGAACTCAAGACCAACGTTCCCCGAGCTGCACATCTGTCCGCCAGACCCGCACAGCCCGGGACCAGCTTCTCAAAACGTGAAATTTCACACATGTGCGGAACTTTGAATGGGCCCATTAAAAGGGACCTCGCACCCCCAAAAAATTAGGGCCACCTTGTTCATGATCTTCTGACTTGAAAGTGCTAGCAACTGAGCCACGGCGGACACCTTCAAAGACTGATTGTACAGTGGTCCTCATTGCACCTGGGGGGTGGAAATGTTTTTTTTTTTTATTCGTTCATTGACAAGGTTGGCATTTATTGCCTTCCCCAATTGCCCCAAGTGGTGGTGAGTCGCCTTCTTGAACCGTAGGAGGGCAGTTAAGAGTCAACCACATTGCTGTGGTTCTGGAGTCACATATAGGCCCAGACCGGGCAAGGGCATCAGATTTCCTTCCCTGAAGGACATGAGTGAATCAGATGGATTTTTAATGACAATCCGGTAGTTTTATGGGGTTTTTTTCCATTCCAGATTTTTATTTAATTAACCGAATTTAAATTCCCCAGCTGCCGTGGTGGGATATGAACTCATGTCTCTGGATCATTTGTCCAGGCTTCAGGATTACTGCTCCAGTAACATAACCACTATGCTACCATACCTTGAGTCAGTGGCTGCCCACTTAGAGCTGGGTCCCACACAGACTATAACTGCACCTAATGACCGACTACTCAGAACATCTTTGCAGTAGCCGTTAAGCTTCCACTGCCAACTAATGGATAGTTTTAACCTACGATTACACATTGCTGAGTTAAAAGTAATAAATACACTGCACAAACGAGTGACTAGATGGGGGTTTGCAGTGCTTTAATAACGTAATAAAATTAGGTCCTAAAATGGAGAGCTCCGTCAGAGTCTCTGGATGCTGGAATAGCATCGCTCCCAATAACATCCGCCTGCATTCTGTTGCGCTCAAGCAGAGCAATGCTAATTTCAGTTCCTCCAATGTTCTACAGCTACAAATAGAATGCATAACATGAAGAAGCAAATCTTCCAAGCGAACGAGGTGATGAGGAAGTGATCATTAAATGCTGCCTTCGGAGTTAATTTTTTTCTGTTGTTACATTTGCCAATAAACTATTTTTGCTCGTCAGCTCACAGCTCAGTGGGCAACACTCTCTTGCCTTTTGAGTCAGAAGGTTGTGGGTTTGAGTCCCACTCCAGAGGCTAGAGCACAAAAATCTAGGCTCCAGAGCAGTACTGACGGAGTACTGCACAGTGTGTTTCGGATGAAATGTCTTCCCTCTCAGATGAATGTAAACAATCCCATGGCAATATTTCATAGGATATAACAGCACACAAACAGGCCATTCAGCCCAACCAGCTGAAAAAGAGCAGGGGAATTCTCCAGTGTCCTGGGCAATATTTATCCCTCAAATCAATAGATTATATCTGGTCATTATCACATTCCTGTTTGTGGGAGCTTGCTGTGTACAAATTGGCTGCCACTTTTCCTACATTACAACAGTGACTATGCTTCAAAAGTAATTCATCATTTGTAAAGCGCTTTGGGACATCCTGAGGTTGTGAAAGGCGCTATACAAATGCAGGTTCTTTGACAACATAGAAAACCAATTTAATTGAGCTCCCTCTGATGGTTCAGTGAGTTTTTCTTCATCATCAGAGGCAGTCCCTCGGAATCGAGGACTTGCTTCCACTCCTGAACTGAGTTCTTTGATTCTCGTATTGGACTGTTCAGCCACCACAGTCCCAGTCACAAGTGGGACAGACAGTCGTTGAGGAAAGAGTGGGTGGGGAGTCTGGTTTGCCGCACGCTCCTTCCGCTGCCTGCGTTTGTTTTCTGCATGCTCTCAGCGTCGAGACTCGAGGTGCTCAGCGTCCTCCCGGATGCACTTCCTCCACTTAGGGCGGTCTTGGGCCAGGTACTCCCAGGTGTCAGTGGGGATGTCGCACTTTATCAGGAAGGCTTTGAGGGTGTCCTTGTAGCGTTTCCGCTGCCCACCTTTGGCTCGTTTGCCGTGAAGGAGCTCAGAGTTGAGCACTTGCTTTGGGAGTCTCGTGTCTGGCATGCAAACTATGTGGCCCAGCGGAGCTGATCGAGTGTGGTCAGTGTTTCAATGCAGGGGAATGTTAGCCTGGATGAGGACGCTGATGTTGGTGCACCTGTCCTCCCAGGGGATTTGTAGGATCTTGCGGAGACATCGTTGGTGATTATTTCTCCAGCGACTTGGTGTCTGCGTACATGGTCCATGTCTCCGAGTGATACAGGAGGGTGGGTATTATTACAGCATTGTAGACCAAAAGCTTGGTGGCAGATTTGGGGGCCTGGTTTTCAAACACTCTTTTCTTCAGGTGGCCAAAGGCTGCACTGGCGCACTGGAGGTGGTATTGGATCTCGTCGTTGATGTCTGCTCTTGTTGATAAAGAGGCTCCCGAGATATGGGAAGTGGTCCACGGTGTCCAGGGCCGCGCCGTGGATCTTGATGACTGGGGGGTGGGGGGGGGGGGGGGGGGGCAGTGCTGTGCGGTGAGGACAGGCTGGTGGAGGACCTTTGTCTTACGGATGTTTAGTGTAAGGCCAATGTTTTCGTATGCCTCAGTAGATACATCGACTATGTCCTGGATTTCAGCCCCAGAATGTGCGCAGACGCAGCCGTCATCCGCGTATTGTAGCTCGACGACAGAGGTCTTGGAACCGGCCTGGAGACGGCGCAGGTTGAACAGCTTCCCACCGGTTCTGTAGTTTAGTTCCACTCCAGCGGGGAGCTTGTTGACTGAGGTGGAGCATGGCAGCGAGAACGATTGAGAAGACAGTTGGGGCGATGACGAACCCTGACCCTGGTCCGGACATGGATTGGGTCAGTGATGAATCCGTTGGTAAGGATCACGGCCTGCATGTCGTTGTGGTGCAGGCAGAGGATGCAACGAACATTTGGGGGCATCCAAAACGGAGGAGGACGCTCCATAGACCCTCGCGGCTGACAGTGTCAAAGGCTTTTGTAAGGTCCAAGGTGGCCATGTATAAGGCCTGTGCTGTTCCCTGTATTTTTGCTGCAGCTGTCGTTAGTTTATCCAGCTAGTGACTGTCAGTAGGCTGTGAGCAGGAGCGGTGTGGAGGGTTAGGTTAAAATTACTCTGCAAGTCAAAGATTGGTTGAATCCGGTGATTGAGAAAGATTTTGTGAATGCGAATTTAAGTGCATCAAGGAACCCAATCAATTAAAGTTTTTCTAGAACACTCAGAAGTAGGAAATTCCTAAATTATAAAGATAATTTAAGTGAAGAAATTCTCAGATTCAATATTGATTGTAAAATCAGACCATCATTTGGTTTAATTTTACAAAATGCAAGATCAAAAAGGATTGAATGTCTGAGAACTCATGACCACAGTCTTGTAAAGTTACGTTAGTGATCAAGATGGACAGATATTATTGGTGAAAATTGGAAAGAGGACAATTAAATGGCTGAAGACAAGCAAGCCTCTGTTCAGTCTTTTTTTAAATTCATTCATGGGATGTGGGCATTGATGGCAAGGCCAGTATTTATTGCTCAACCCCAATTGCCCTCAAGAAGGTGGTGATGGTGATCCGCCTTATACAATGGAGTCGCTTGCTGGGCCATTTCAGGGGGCAGTTAAGAGTCAACCACATTGTTGTGGGTCTGGAGTCACAGATAGGCCAGACCGGGCAAGGACGGCAGATTTCCTTCTCTAAAAAAAGGACATTAGTGAACCAGTTGGGTTTTTAAAATGACAATCCAGAAGTGTCACGGTCACTATTACGGATGTGAGCTTTTTATTCCAGATTTATTTAATGAACTGAATTTAAATTCCTTGGCTGCCTTGGTGGGATTTGAATTCGTGCCTCTGGATCATTAGTTTTCTGGATTACTGGTCCAGTAACATAACCACTAGGCTACCGTACTCATCTGCACCAGGTTTCAATGCCCTGCTTCTTGAGTGTCAGTAAATGTCAGCACTGAGCACGGAAAAGAATTAATTACGCATTCTGACAAAAGCTCATTGACCTGAAACGTGAACTCTGCTTTGTTCGCCACGATTACTTCCAGCATTTTCTGTTCTTATAATCATAACGTTTTTTTCTGTAGAAAGGTACTAAAAAATGTGCTATTTATACGTGGCCCTTTGAGATATGATTCACAGGCATTAATTTCAATTTCTCAAGTGTATCTACTGACAGCTGCCTGACTTGAAGCACCCTCTCACGGTGCAGCGATTGATTCGCATAAACAAATAACCACAATCTTTGTTGCAAACCACAGCAGAAAGGAAGTGACGCTGGGCAGATACTTTGCTGAAGCTATTTTCATTTGGCAAGAAAATAAGCCCGTGCAATTACATGGGCGAAAAGGCCAGTTCACTCAGCGAGTAGCAGAGCTTCAAAAACCAGAAGATCTTGGATTTGATTCCCAGTCTGTGCCGAGCTAGCTTGTTACCCACTGACTTGACGATTCCAACACACTCCTTGGCCAGCCTCCCACGTTCTAACCTACGTAAACCAGAGGTCATCAAAACACTGCTGCCTGTGTCCTAACTCGCACCAAATCCCATTCAGTTATCACCAGTGCTTGTTGACCGACTGGCTCTGGTTAAGCAACACCGATTTTAAAATTTGCATCCGTCTGTTCAATTCCCTCCATGGCCATGCGCCTTACCCATCTCTAATCTCACCCGGCCCTACAACCTTCAGAGATCTCTGCACACCTCCAATTTTGCCCTCTTGAGCATCCCAATTTTAATTGTCCCACTGGTGGCTGTGCCTTCAGCTGCCGTGGTCCCAAGCTCTGGAAATCCCTCCCTAAAACTCTCCACCTCTCTTTCCTCCTTTAAGACCCTCTCCTTTGTTAATTCCTACTACTTTGACCACGCCTTTGATCATCTGCCCCAATATCTCCTTATATGGCTGTGTCAAATTTTGTTTGATAACGCACCTGTGAAGCGCCTTGGGATGTTTTACTAGGTTAAATGTGCTATATAAAGACAAGTTGTTGGTGATGTTGATCTCAGGCAGGAAGGCTATAGGTCAAATTCGCTCAGGCCAACACTCCCAGCATAGACCACACTGGATCAGCTCCGTTGGGCAGGCCACATCGTCCGCATGCCTGACACGAGACTCCCAAAGCAAGCGCTCTACTCGGAGCTTTGGCACAGCAAGTGAGCCCCAGAGGGGCAGAGAAAACACTTCCAAGGACAGCCTCAAAGACTCCTTGAAAAAGTGCAACTTCCCCACCGACACCTGGGAATCCCTGGCCCAAGACCGCCCAAAGTGGAGGAAAAGCATCCAGGAAAGCGCTGAACAGTCTCTTCGCCGAGAACAAGCTGAAGCCAAGCGTCGACAACCCAGGCCTCTCCCCACCCATCCGTCCCTTCAACCACCATCTGCCCTACCTGTGAGAGACTGTAGGTCCCGCTTTGGACTCACTCACCTGAGAACTCTTTTAGTATGGAAGCAAGTAATTCTCGACTCCAAGACGCCGACGACGACAACAATTGGCCTCAGTTCCTTGGGTCAAGCTGGGTGATTATTTGCTACGTTCATCTATCAGGTGAAAATTTGCCAGCAATTAGGTCGTCCACACTGAGGCTCACATGAACAACCACTGTGCACAGTACTGGAGGACAAGTACCCGTAGAAGTGCCTTGTTCCCCAGCACAGCGTCAACACCTCCACAAGGTCAGGAAATTGGCAAGGAAGCTGTTAATTTAGGGCAACGCAAACCTCTCCCGACACAATTGCATAAGGCAGATGCTCAGGGGATTCAGCACAAACTCGTACTGACAATGCTCTGAAGAGCATTCAGAGCATAGCTGCAATGTTTTGGGCAGAAGGAGACAAGAGCTCATCTAGACTACCTTTCCAAACTGTCCCATCTGCCTCCTCACTGCAAGTCTGAAACAAGGTGCAGCCCTGCACCAACAGGAATTAATTCAGTCCTCGTTTTAAACTGAGTTCCCACCAGCCCAGCTGGTAACATAGCCCCCATAACTCTCGGCTGCGAGTCAGAAGGTCGCAAGTTCAAGCCCAAATCCATGTTATCTGGGCGCTGCATTTTGGGAATACGGTCGTTTGGACAAGATGTTAAAATGTGGCCACATTTGCACACCCAGATAGACATAGAAGATTCCATGACATCATTAGAAGAGTAGGAGAATTCCCAGTTAGCATTTATCCCTCAAACAGATTAAGCAGTTATTTAGCTCATTGCTGTTTGTGGGATCTTGCTATGCACAAATTGGCTTGCCACTGGACCAAGACCTAACTCTGTTAAGCCCACGTAGTGGCTGGTGTGCAACGGCCACCGATTTAAAAAATCCACGCACAGGCATCTTCCACCCTTCACGATGCAGTTCAGTTCCTTCATTGAAACACCTGTGAACTCGTCCTTTTTTTGATGTGGAAGCAAATCAACCTCGTTTCGAAAGACCACCTATGATGATACTTTATAACGGTGACTACACTTCTAACGTACTCCAGTGATGTAAAGCATTATGTGAAAGGCATTATATATATATTTTTTTTAAATTGCATTCAGATCACCCTCTCACTAAAAACACAACGGCCTAAATGTCCCATGTTCCTTTCACTGCCTTAACTTTGAATTTTGCCCCCAATCCTTCATTCTCCCTCCTTACCCATGAAGATCTTTTACAAACATATCAGGTTCTCTCTGATCCTCTTCTTCAGAAAGTAACATTCCAGGCTAGAAAAGTTTCCAAATTGCCATCTGTTCAGGAATAAATCTTGCAACACCCTGGAATAACTGCGACAAATTCTTCATCTTTCCTGTGATATGGGGACCACGACTGACACAACTTCACCATCACATTCCTAGATTCAAGCCACACAGCTTTCTTCGCCACTTGTAAACACTGAACCGACCATTTCAAAAACCAAGCCACCAAATTGCATTGGTTCCCTTTCCGGCTCGGTTACCATGACCATGTGATTATCGAACACGAACTCTATATTCTAGCTTCTGCCTAATCTTGTGGTTTTTCTCTGTCTGTTGACCCAACGTATCCAGCTCCATTTGGATTATCGCACATTGGTTGCAGTGGCCTGTGATAACCAATTTGGTATGGTCCACAATACCAAATTGGTCATCACCTTCAACCTAATTATAAAAATGACAAACAGCGAGAACCTCCCGACAACTGGTATGCCCCTCCCCCTGCACCTTTTTAGCAAAGCAGTGATTCCCCCAGCCTAATATTTCACCTTCTGTCGAGTCGGTCTATTCTGTGCAATAGCCCAAGTGTTTTTGTAAAATCAGGTGGATAATATCCACTGCCTCACTAATCCACCAGATCTGTACTTTGCACCTTCTGAACCCACACTGGGTCTCTCTAATCAGCCCCGTCCTTCCAGATCATACTATGAATACAGTCCTCAAAATCAAGGTACCCTATATGGCTCACAGTCTCGTTTGAAGGTTTGTCTCCGCCCATTTAAAAATCAGTGCTCACATCGGCTACTTTCTATTGGATATTACTTCATCCCAATGAACTTTGTGACAGAGCTATTAATGAGAAACAAAAGTGGGATCCCGCAATTGGCCACATTGCCCAATCGACCCCCCCCCCCCCCCCCCCCGGCCAGCCGAGCCCGATACTCATGTTAATCATGTTTGGAGAGTTTTGCACAATGCAACTCGATTGTCTTTGTTAATAAATTATAACTTTTTTTTTTACATTACTCCTAGGGTGCTACTAGGGATGCACTTGTCCTGGGTAAGGGACTTCGGCTGGAACTTGAGAGGCTTTTGCTGGGTTGTTCGAGATCTGTCCTCTATGGCTTCAGAAGTCAGAATGGATCAAATTACAATTTGCAGTATCAGTGAGAACTTGGGCTGGGCGGTTCCATTTACACATTCCAGAGAAACTTCAGGGTGTGGCTTATCCTCCAAGGGGTCCAATCAGCAATAGGTCATGTGATAATGAAGAGCCAATCAGACACAAGGCAGCCATTTATTAGTATAAATAGTTGCGTCCAATTTTGAGAGACCTCTCATCAGGTCACCTTTCAGCCTTCTCTTTTCAATAGAAGAGATCTCCATTCTGTTCATCCTTTCCAGATAGGAGAACTGCGAGGATATACCTTATTAGCCTGGTTTTTGTTATGGTCTTATTGACCTGCGTCGCTACTTTGAGATTTGTCCATTTGCATTCCTCGATCCCTTTGCTCCTCTACCCCATTTAGATTCTTAGTTACCAAGTAATGTGAGATGCTCTGCTCTTTCCTTTATTTCCCTCAACTCTGCCATCTCTTGCCTCCCCCCGCCCCCCCCCCCCGCACCCCCTTTAAATGGCAAGAACAGTGAAAGTAGTGATTTAGGAACTCAACCACTTTCCAGGTCCTCAGACACCACCTCCCTACTGTCAACGGTCCAACCATTGAGGGAGGAATGTTGGACTGGACACAAGTGAGAATTCTTTAAATAGTACCACGGGATCTGATGTCAATCTGAAAAGGCAGACAGGACAGGACCCTAGGTTAACAGTTCATTTGCAAGGCAACATGTCCACCAGTACCTCAGCCCCTCAGTACTGCACTGCAGTGTCAGCCCAGATTACACATTCAAAGTCCTGGAACGAGGCTGGAATCCCCACTCCAACCGAGCCAAACCGACTCCTCTGTGGTTTACTGGACCTCACCTGCGACCGTTCCTTGAAACGCCATGGGACTTTTACCATGTTAAAGGCGCTCTATAAATGCAAGTAGTTTCTGTTGCTCAATGGAGCTTTACTCTATCTCTAATCCATTCTGTATTGGACTGGGTGCTTCGGTTTTAAAAAGCTTTCCACAAGTATCCCCTCCCACGAGTCTGAGTTTTAATTGACACACACACGTTGCAGAGATCCTCCTAAGCCAGTCAAGTGTAAATACTGCCAGGACTTGCATTTCAGTACTGACAAACTTGAAGTTAACCATTACAGGTGCAGGGCTTCAAGAGCCAGACAACTTTCACTTCAAAGTTAGCGCTGAACAGCTGCCTTTCATCAATAAACACGAGCTTCTTCGGCCTTTCATCTCGCAAGAGCAACACATGACACCTGCCACAAGGCTGCAAACTTCAAGCTCGAGCTTGCACTTCACTTGATACAACAAAAAGGAGCCCGCCAACTTCAACCAGCCGCCCGCCTCAACCAACTTGCCCCCAGCAGCTCAAACACAGCCCCAAATTACCACACATTATTTTCTCCTTCCTAATTTCTCCAGCATAGAAAAACAGGGCACAGAATGTTCGTAAAACTACTTTCACGGTGCAATTTATCCAAATGCAAACACACAGCTAGCCTACTTTATGATCTTAAAAGCTTAAATAAAAAGAATTTCAAGACACAAGCGATGAAAATTTCTCAAATGGCGCTGACGTTTCAGAAATATGAATGAGACAAGGCCTCACCTCCTTGGCCCAGGTTGGCATTCAGCATCCTCTGGCACTGCTCCAGGAACAGGAAGTTCTTGCAGTGTCCTGGTCAACATTCACCCTCGACCAACACCACCAAAACAAACGGGCCTATTCACCTCAACGCGGATCTTGTAATGTACAAATGGCTCACTTCCAAGTAATGCATTGTATGTGAAACATTTGACAGATACAAGAGGACATTGAAAAACTTCTGTAAAGTCTAATTTCTTCCATCAACTTTTCAAAGCCCCTTTAAGCCTTTAACATTTTGATGCCAGGTTGAGAGTTGAAGAGCAGTCTAATTAGTTCACAACGTATCCAGGAATTGGCTGAAAAATCTATTGCTCAAGAGAATACAACTTAGTCAATAAATTGAATCCCACCTCCACGAGCCCCCTCCATCAGCCGTGGCTCAGTGGGAAGCAGGCTTGCCTCAGTCAGGAGGTTGTGAGTTCAAGTCCCATTCCAGAGACTACAGCACAAAAATCTAGACGGACACTGCAATACTGAGGTTGATTGAGTGATAAATGTTAGAGAGGACACTGGGGATAACTTCCCTGCTCTTGCTCGAAATAGTTACATGGGATCGTTTACATCCACTTGATGCACTGTTGGAGGTGCCACCTTACAGATGAGCTGTTAAACCCGAGGCCCTGACTGCTCTCTCAAGTCGATGTAAAAGAGCCCACTGCACTATATTGAAGAGGAGCAGATTTAAGGTGATTGGCAGAAGAACAAGAGGCGACAGGAGGGAAAAAATTTTACGCAGCGAGTGGTTAGCATCTGGAATGCACTGCCAGAAAGAGTGGTAGAGGCAGACTCAAGCGTAGCTTTCAAAAGGGAGTTGGCCAAATACTTGAAGGAAAAATATTTGCAGGGCTATTGGGAACTGGCAGGAGAGTGGGACTAGCTGAAGTGCTCTTGCAGAGAGCTCGATGGGCCAAATGGCCTCCTTCTGCGCTGTAACCATTCTATGGGCCCAAGTTTCCACACGTGCCTAGAACGGCGCAGTCCCGACCTGGACGCCCGTTTTTCACGCCACAAAGTGCGCCTAAAAAAATCCTCCGTATTCTCCACCTCCCTGCAGGTCCTCTGGCCCTCGGCACAGCGCAGCACGAGCTTTAGGGGGCGGAGCCAAGTCCCTGCGCGGAAAACAGTGCCGGGACCTCTGCACATGCATGTTACAGTGGGCACGCAAGTGCAGTAGCTCCAGGCGCCGAACTGTGTGGGAGGGGCCCGAAGCACGCAGCCCCTAGCCCTGGCCGAATGGCCTCACTGGGGCTGCGTGAATAAGGCTCCTCCCACGGCCAGCTCCTGCTTCCCCCCGCCGACAAGACCCGACACCCGCTCCCCCCACCCCCGGACCAGACCAGACACCCGCTCTTTCCCCTTCCACCCCCCCACCCCGATCTCTCTCTCTCTGAACCTCCCCGACCCAACGCCACCTACCTGTAAATCTGGTGCTGGGGACGGGGCCGGCCCGAGACCGAAAGGCCTGCCTGAAGCACTTTCACACAGGTAGGAAGATGGTTTATTTAATCTTTTCTTTGCTTATAAATGTTTATTCAGATTGGATTTATTTGTACAAGTATAAATAAGGATTTATTATAGAATTTAATGACTTCCCCTTTCCCCCCCCCCCCCCCCCCGCAACCTCGTTCTGGACGCCTAATTTGTAACCCGCGCCTGATTTTTTTAATGCGTAGAACAGGATTTATCACAGTTCTACTAAAATCTTCACTTGCTCCATTCTACTTTAGTTTGGAGTACGTTTTCACTGTGGAAACTTTCAAATCAGGAGTCAGTGGCCGGACACGCCCCCTTTTGAAGAAAAAATTCTGTTCCAAAGTGGAACTATTCTACCTGACTAGAACTGCAGAAAAAAAAATGTGGAGAATTGCGATTTCTAAGATAGTCCGTTCTCCACCAGTTGCTCCTAAAAATCAGGCGCAAATCACGTGGAAACTTGGGCCCTATGAATCTAAGAGCAAGGGAGCTCTCCACAGTGTCCTGGCCAATATTTAATCCTCAACCAATAACACACATAGATTATCTGGTGAGGGACACTGGGACACTGGTGCAAGGGTCAAGGATGTCTCGGACATTCTGAAAAGGTAGGGTAAACAGCCAGTTGTCGTGGTGCATATAGGTAAAAAATAGAATGAGGTCCTACGAGACGAATTTAGGGAGCTAGGAGTTAAATTAAAAAGTAGGACCCCAAAAGTAGTAATCTCAGGATTGCTACCAGTGCCACGTGCTAGTCAGAGTAGGAATCGCAGGATAGCTCAGATGAATACGTGGCTTGAGTAGTGGTGCAGAAGAGAGGGATTCAAATTCCTGGGACATTGGAACCGGTTCTGGGGGAGGTGGGACCAGTACAAACCGGACGGTCTGCACCTGGGCAGGACCAGAACAAATGTCCTAGGGGGAGTGTTTGCTAGTGCTGTTTGGGAGGAGTTAAACTAATATGGCAGGGGGATGGGAACCTATATGCAGGGAGACAGAGGGGAATAAAATGGAGACAGAAGCAAAAGATAGAAAGGAGAAAAGTAAAAGTGGAGGGCAGAGAAACCCAAGGCAAAAAACAAAAAGGGCCACTTTACAGCAGAGTTCTAAAGGGTCAAAGTGTGTTAAAAAGACAAGCCTGAAGGCTCTATGCCTCAACGGGAGGAGTATTCGGAATAAGGTGGACGAATTAACTGCGCAGATAGCAGTTAACAGGTATGATGTGATTGACATCACGGAGACATGGCTCCAGGGTGACCAAGGCTGGGAACTCAACATCCAGGGGTATTCAACATTTAGGAAGGATAGACAGAAAGGAAAAGGAGGCGGGGTGGCGTTGCTGGTTAAAAAGAGGAAATTAATGCAATTGTAAGAAAGGACATTAGCTTGGATGATGTGGAATCGGTATGGGTGGAGCTATGGAATACCAAAAGGCAGAAAACGCCAGTGGGAGTTGTGTACAGGCTACCAAATAGTAGTAGTGAGGTTGGGGACAGCATCAAACAAGAAATAAGGGATGTGTGCAATAAAGGTACAGCAGTAATCATGGGCGACTTTAATCTGCATATTGATTGGGCTAACCGAACTGGTAGCAATGCGGTGGAGGAGGATTTCCTGGAGTGTATTAAGGATAGTTTTCTAGACCTAGTGTCAAGGAATCAACCAGAGAGCTGGCCATCCTCGACTGGGTGATGTGTAATGAGAAGGGACTAATTAGCAATCTTGTTGCGCGAGACTCCCTTGGGGAAGAGTGACCATAATATGGTAGAATTCTTTATTCAGATGGAGAGTGACAAAGTTAATTCAGAAACTAGGGTCCTGAACTTAAGGAAAGGTAACTTTGATGGCATGAGGCACGAATTGGCTAGATTAGACTGGCAAATGATACTTAAAGGGTTGACGGTGGATAGGCAATGGCAAACCTTTAAAGATCACATGGATGAACTTCAAGATTTGTACATCCCTGTCTGGAGTAAAAATAAAACGGGGAAGGTGGCTCAACCGTGGCTAACAAGGGAAATTAAGGATAGTGTTAAGTCCAAGGAAGAGGCATACAAATTAACCAGAAAAAGTAGCAAGCCGGAGGACTAGGAGAAATTTAGAATACAGCAGAGGAGGACAAAGGGTTTAATTAAGAGGGGAAAAATAGAGTACGAGAGGAAGCTTGCCGGAAACATAAAAAAAATGACTACAAAAGCTTCTATACATATGTGAAGAGAAAAAGATTAGTGAAGACAAACGTTGGCCCCTTGCAGTCGGATTCGGGTGAATTTATAATGGGGAACAAAGAAATGGCAGACCAACTGAACAAGTACTTTGGTTCGGTCTTCACAAAGGAAGACACAAATAACCTTCCCGATGTACTAGGGGTCCGAAGGTCTCGTGAGAAGGAGGAACTGGAGGATATCCTTATTAGGCGGGAAATTGTGTTAGGGAAATTGATGGAATTGAAGGCCGATAAATCCCCAGGGCCTGATAGTCTACATCCCAGAGTACTTAAGGAAATGGCCCTAGAAATAGTGGATGCATTGGTGATTTTCCAACAGTCTATCGACTCTGGATCCGTTCCTATGGACTGGAGGGTTGCTAATGTAACACTACTTTTTAAAAAAGGAGGGAGAGAAAACAGGTAATTATAGACCGGTTAGCTGGACATCAGTAGTTGGGAAAATGTTGGAAACAATCATGAAGGATAAAATAGCAGCACATTTGGAGAGTAGTGACAGGATCGGTCCAAGTCAGCATGGATTTATGAAGGAGAAATCATGCTCGACAAATCTTCTAGTTACATCCTCAAAAAATTCCAGTAGAGTGGACAGGGGAGATGTGGTGTATTTGGACTTTCAAAAGGCTTTGGACAAGGTCCCACACAAGAGATTGGTGTGCAAAATCAAAGCACAAGATATTGGGGGCAATGTACTGACGTGGATAGAGAACTGGTTGGCAGACAGTCGGGATTAAAGGGTCCTTTTCAGAATGGCAGGCAGTGACTAGTGGCGTGCCGCAGGGCTCAGTGCTGGGACCCCAGCTCTTTACAATATATATTAATGATTTGGATGATGGAATTGAGTGTAATATCTCCAACTTTGCAGATGACACTAAACTGGGTGGCGTTGTGAGCTGTGAGGAGGACACCATGAGGCTGCAGGGTGATTTGGACAGGTTAGGCGAATGGGCAAATACATGGCAGATGCAGTATAATGTGGATAAATGTGAGGTTATCCATTTTGGGGGCAAAAATACGAAGGCAGAATATTATCTGAATAGCGTACAGAATCCTTCAACCACACACTCTGGACGTCTCAGGTTACCAATAATCACATCAGCAAGTTGCTCAACTTCTCACTTTGTGCAGTGTAGATCGGATTGTCATCGCACTATATCTGACCACACGACACCACGTCAAGGTTAGTCTCTCCAGCTCTTAGCATGGTTCCAAATTGTAGCTCCTGAACCAGAAATTTGGTGAGGCGATGTGTTCGACTCCAGCCGTTCATCTCTGGGCACTGAGTTCAAATTCAGCAAGACTGTTGTGATGAAGTTCTCCTCCGTCTGAGTGAAAGGGAAATGAGTTTGGGCAGTCTGAATCCAGTTTGTCCTGTTTAGAGACCTATTGTTGCTGTGGGGAAACAGGAAGATGTGCTCTTCTGTAGTTGGGACTGAAGCATACTGTTGGATCAGAATAGAAGGAACCAACCTAACTGAGGGAAGATCAGGATTTTTATTTTTATGCAATGAGAGATGATCAGGAACGCGCTGCCTGAAAGGGCGGTGGAAGCAGATTCAAAAATAACTTTCAAAAGGGAACTGGATAAATATTTGATAAGAAAACATTTGCAGGGCTATGGGGAAAGAGCAGGGGGAGTGTGACTACCACAGACACAGATCCTTCGCTACTATGCTGGCTTCATCGCAAGGGTTAGTTTCCAGCACTGCCATTCTGTAAACTGGCTCTTCAACATGACCATTCAATACAGTACATCAACGGTAAGATGGGCCGAATGGCCTCCTCCTGTAATGTACGATTCTATACCTGCGAGTAATTGATGCAAACACTCGGTACCTAAAAAGAATAGCATTCCAGTCCCCATCACAAAAGTAAAATTGAAAAGACAATCTACTTTTCCTTCAAGAACACATACTTGCTATATTTTATACACCAACATCTGTTGCAAGCTGCAGATAAACACACGGCAATGAACCTTTCCATGCATTTGAGAAGATTGTCACCAACAGCAGGCATTCACGAATCCACTTGTACTACCCAAGACACAGATCCTTTGCTAATGTGCTGGCTTCACTCCAGCACTGCCATTCTGTAAACTGGGGTCTTGCAAGGGAGATAGCAAACCCCTTTTCACAAGCAGAATGGCGGCAAACTTCAAATGCGCGTGACAAGCAGATTCCCAATCAGAGACCGACAGACCATACCACCCAAACCAAACTAATTATTTGCTTTTAAGAAAGCATGGCCATTCAATACAGTACATCAACTTGCACAGAGGAGTATTAAATGCTAAATTTTACTCTTCCACTTACATTAGATCAAAGATTGAAATAAATATATATATATATATTTTTTTTTAAATAGCCTTCCGTGATAACTTGACTTAAAAAATACACTGCTTCTTACCTTCAAAATATTCAAAGAACCTAAATGTAAATAGGGTCTGATCTGACTGATTCGATAAGCATTAGCAGTAGCGTTTGAAGAACTGGTGGACCTCCCTTAGCATTGCTCATGCTCTGTATTGTAACACCAGTGTAGTGCACCACTTCTCGCATAATGTCATATTCTACAGCCAAGATGGAACTACATTCAACTTACCAGAGTACCGAATGGAATTATAAATATGAATATTTTTAGGTCAATAGAAGGTCAATTGCTATTTTGGTGAGCAAAGCTTGCAGATTGGTAGGTATTGTAAATTTCAGGCTCAAGTTCAGAGGAAGCCAGCATAAAGTGACTGTCTTTCATTATACTTTTAAACCATCTAAAATGTGATGTTCTTCCACCAAACACTAACTCAAGAGTCATCTCCAGACAGGCTCAAAAATTAGAGGGAAGGAAGATGCTTGAAATAAATCTCTGTGCAAAAGCATGTAAAATTGAGAACAGACCCTATTAAGTTCTCCTTTTCAGATCATAGATGTCTCTTCCTGTGCTTCCTCAGAGATCATGGGGGTAATTTTAACCCAACCTGCCTGGACGGTAATTTAGGGGATTGGATTGGATGCCCCTCTAACACCCCACTCGAGCGAGGTGTCGAACGGGCGGCGGATCTGATCCGGACAGATTGCCACTGGGCGAATTAGTTTAGAATGAGCTCCCATTGCTCGTGCTGGGTATGGACTTCTGCTGGTACTGCACCCAAATGGCCATTCTTCACGTACCAGGCAGGACAGGGAGGGACAACAGAGGGTACAGCACAGACACAGGCCTTCAACCTAACCGATGTACCAGCATTTCATGCTCCACACGAGCTATTCAAACACTTCCAGGTCTGATCCGGTCCTCACCAGAAACCAAACACTGGCTTCATCAATTATCAAGTCAATATTTTAACTAAGGTTACCCACAAGGACTAAACCTGCTGATCTCTCTTGGAAGAGGAAAAGTCTGGAGAAACCCGCTTTGATTCAAAATACACTCTTCCCATTATAGAACAGTCTCAACATATATTTCTAAAGCATTTTGAAAAAACATGAATTTTATCCAAGCATGGGGTGAGTGAGCTGTGGGGAGGGACTGGGAGCAGCTCAGGCCTCTGCAGTCTATGTACAGAATACTGACTGTAACCCAGAACATCACTTTTTTTTTTTAAATAAATTAGAGGAAGTAACTGATGACTCTGTCAAAGTGGTTGGTTTGGAGGAAGCTTTTGAAGGTTGGGGAAAAAAGTTAGCAACACAGATGGGGGTTTAGAGCACCAGGGTGTGGGAAAAGCAGTCTGAAGGCTGCGGGGCTGGTGTGGGAGGGAGGGGGTGGAAAGAGAATCCAAGAGGCTATAATCTGAAAGCATACAAGATTAGCATAAGTTGCAAAGAGGAAGGCAAGGCTCTCAAAGGGGAATGTGAACTGTGAACTGAACAGGAAATCACTCACACTCAGCAAGGAATGGGGTTCAGCATTGAACGTGGACGATGAGGTTTGTGCAAGGTGCAGCTAAAGGTGTAGGTATGGAGAGCATTGGAAAAGCTGAGCAGTAGGCACATGGCACAGGTAGGAATGAGGTCAAGGGGCAGGCAGGCTGTGTTGTGGGGTTAAGGAGGAGATTAAGTCAATAGTTAGGAAGGACATTAGCTTGGATGATGTGGAATCTATATGGGTAGAGCTACAGAACACCAAAGGGCAAAAAACATTAGTGGGAGTTGTGTACAGACCTCCAAACAGTAGTAGTGATGTTCGGGAGGGCATCAAACAGGAAATTAGGGATGCATGCAATAAAGGTGCAGCAGTTATAATGGGTGACTTTAATATGCACATAGATTGGGCTAACCAAACTGGAAGCAATACGGTGGAGGAGGATTTTCTGGAGTGCATAAGGGATGGTTTTTTAGACCAATATGTCGAGGAACCAACTAGGGGAGAGGCCATCTTGGACTGGGTGTCATGTACTGAGAGAGGATTAATTAGCAATCTCGTTGTGCGAGGCCCCTTGGGGAAGAGTGACCATAATATGGTGGAATTCTGCATTAGGATGGAGAATGAAACAGTTAATTCAGAGACCTTGGTCCAGAACTTCAAGAAGGGTAACTTTGAAGGTATGAGGCGTGAATTGGCTGGGATGGATTGGCGAATGATACTTAAGGGGTTGACTGTGGATGGGCAATGGCAGACATTTAGAGACCGCATGGATGAACTACAACAATTGTACATTCCTGTCTGGCATAAAAATAAAAAAGGGAAGGTGGCTCAACCGTGGCTATCAAGGGAAATCAGGGACAGTATTAAAGCCAAGGAAGTGGCATACAAATTGGCCAGAAATAGCAGCGAACCTGGGGACTGGGAGAAATTTAGAACTCAGCAGAGGAGGACAAAGGGTTTGATTAGGGCAGGGAAAATGGAGTATGAGAAGAAGCTTGCAGGGAACATTAAGACGGATTGCAAAACTTTCTATAGATATGTAAAGAGAAAAAGGTTAGTAAAGACAAACGTAGGTCCCCTGCAGTCAGAATCAGGGGAAGTCATAACGGGGAACAAAGAAATGGCGGACCAATTGAACAAGTACTTTGGTTCGGTATTCACGAAGGAGGACACAAACAACCTTCCGGTTATAAAAGGGGTCGGGGGGTCTAGTAAGGAGGAGGAACTGAGGGAAATCCTTATTAGCCGGGAAATTGTGTTGGGGAAATTGATAGAATTGAAGGCCGATAAATCCCCAGGGCCTGATGGACTGCATCCCAGAGTACTTAAGGAGGTGGCCTTGGAAATAGTGGATGCATTGACAGTCATTTTCCAACATTCCATTGACTCTGGATCAGTTCCTATCGAGTGGAGGGTAGCCAATGTAACCCCACTTTTTAAAAAAAGGAGGGAGAGAGAAAACAGGGAATTATAGACCGGTCAGCCTGACATCGGTAGTGGGTAAAATGATGGAATCAATTATTAAGGATGTCATAGCAGTGCATTTGGAAAGAGGTGACATGATAGGTCCAAGTCAGCATGGATTTGTGAAAGGGAAATCATGCTCGACAAATCTTCTGGAATTTTTTGAGGATGTTTCCAGTAGAGTGGACAAGGGAGAACCAGTTGATGTGTTATATTTGGACTTTCAGAAGGCTTTCGACAAGGTCCCACACAAGAGATTGATGTGCAAAGTTAGAGCACATGGGATTGGGGGTAGTGTGCTGACATGGATTGAGAACTGGTTGTCAGACAGGAAGCAAAGAGTAGGAGTAAATGGGGACTTTTCAGAATGGCAGGCAGTGACTAGTGGGGTACCGCAAGGTTCTGTGCTGGGGCCCCAGCTGTTTACACTGTACATTAATGATTTAGATGAGGGGATTAAATGTAGTATCTCCAAATTTGCGGATGACACTAAGTTGGGTGGCAGTGTGAGCTGCGAGGAGGATGCTGTGAGGCTGCAGAGCGACTTGGATAGATTAGGTGAGTGGGCAAATGCATGGCAGATGAAGTATAATGTGGATAAATGTGAGGTTATCCACTTTGGTGGTAAAAACAGAGAGACAGACTATTATCTGAATGGTGACAGATTAGGAAAAGGGGAGGTGCAAAGAGACCTGGGTGTCGTGGTACATCAGTCATTGAAGGTTGGCATGCAGGTACAGCAGGCGGTTAAGAAAGCAAATGGCATGTTGGCCTTCATAGTGAGGGGATTTGAGTACAGGGGCAGGGAGGTGTTGCTACAGTCGTACAGGGCATTGGTGAGGCCACACCTGGAGTATTGTGTACAGTTTTGGTCTCCTAACCTGAGGAAGGACATTCTTGCTATTGAGGGAGTGCAGCGAAGGTTCACCAGACTGATTCCCAGGATGGCGGGACTGACCCATCAAGAAAGACTGGATCAACTGGGCTTGTATTCACTGGAGTCCAGAAGAATGAGAGGGGACCTCATAGAAACATTTAAAATTCTGACGGGGTTAGACAGGTTAGATGCAGGAAGAATGTTCCCAATGTTGGGGAAGTCCAGAACCAGTGGTCACAGTCTAAGGATAAGGGGTAAGCCATTTAGGACCGAGATGCGGAGGAACTTCTTCACCCAGAGAGTGGTGAACCTGTGGAATTCTCTACCACAGAAAGTTGTTGAGGCCAATTCACTAAATATATTCAAAAAGGAGTTAGATGAGGTCCTTACTACTAGGGGGATCAAGGGGTATGGCAAGAAAGCAGGAATGGGGTACTGAAGTTGAATGTTTAGCCATGAACTCATTGAATGGCGGTGCAGGCTAGAAGGGCCGAATGGCCTACTCCTGCACCTATTTTCTATGTTTCTATAATAGGAAACAACCCACATACAGCGAGTAAGCTTGACATGCAAGGATTTCTACAAGAAAACAGAGCACCAACAGAAGGGAGATAAGCAAAGAGTTCTCTCTTTTTTTCTGGTGAGGGAGGAATGTTGGCCGGGACACTTGGGGAATTCCCATTCTAACTAGTGGGATTTTGCTAATTTACCTGAATCATGGAAACAGACATGGTTTGACATCTCGTGCATTGGGACAACGGCTCTAACAATGCAGCACTCCCTCGGTGTGTCGGGCTGGATTGCACTCCCCCCACCCCCGCCCAGGCTGCTGGATACTCAAAGAGGGCAGAATTTGAGGAGCGCAGATATCTTGGGGGTTGTGGGGCTGGAGGAGATTATAAAGATAGGGAGGAACTGAGAATGTGTAAAAGGATTGCAAAAGTGGTAGATGGCTAGAGAAGGTGGCAAAAGGATGGAGATAGGGAATCATGGGAAAATAGCTAAAGAAATGGTCAAGATACAGACAACTGCAGAATCAACAGAAAAAAAAGGGGTTACCAAGAGTTGAAGTTGAGGTTAGACACGGGTCATGAGAAAGCCCAAGGCAGCACAAAGAAAACAATTCTAGATAGGAAGGGAAAAGTAATAGCTTCTACTGATAAGGAGGAAGAGAAACTAATTGGGTTCTTTACTGATAAGGGAAGACAGTGTAGCAAAACTATAACTAACCTACCTGACACCAGCCCTAATTGGGAGACTTTCTTGCCTGCCATTGGACGTACTCGGGGGGGAGGCAGAAAGGGATTGGATAGACCAAGTGCTAATCAAATGTGTTCTGTTTTGAAAATGTATATCTACTGTGCTTTTCGCACTGAAAAGGGGCTTATCCAGGGGAAGGTAAACAGGCTCTGATTGAGAGTGTCCCTTTGTCTTGACAAGTCCCGGCCGGAGAATCTTCAATAAAGGTCTTTTACAGAAAAGGCAAGAGGTGTTTGCGTGTCAGTGTATTCGCTGAAACAGATTGAGGGAAAAAGAATCTGTATCAACAGAACGAGGCCATGGAGGGATTTGAAAATGAGAATTTTGATCGAGGCGTTGCTTAACCGGAAGCCAATGTAGGTCAGCGAGTACAGGAGTGATGGGTGAGCGGGACTGGGTGCAAGTTAGGACACGGGCAGACGAGTTTTGGATCACCTCTAGTGTTACGTAGCATAGAATGTGGGAGGCCAGCCAGGAGTGCGTTGGAATAGTCAAGTCTATAGGTAACAAAGGCATGGATGAGGGCTTCAGCAGCGGATGAGCTGAGGCAAGGGTGGAGACGGGCGATGTTACGGAGGTGGAAATAGGCGATCTTAATTATGCTGCAGATATGTGGTCGGGAGCTCATTGTGTGCAACCTTAGTGTCATTCTGGTTCAGCCTCAGACAGAAGTTGGGCAGAGGGATGGAGTCAGTGGCAAGGGAATGGAGTTTGTAGCGGGGACCAAAAACAATGACTTCGGTCTTCCCAACATTGAATTGGAGAAAATTTCTTCTCATTCACAACTCGGCGTCAGGCAAGCAGTCTGACAATTTAGAGACCGAGGAGGGGTCGTGAGGTAAAGGAGCTAATCTAGCCCTGCAACAGAAACTGGATCATCCCTTCCTCCAACAATAAGCTAAAAGTTATTTGTCGCACAGTTACCAATTTGCTAAAACCACCAGAGGAAACATAACATTGTTTAAAGATGAAGCACAGCATGCTGCAACACAGACACATGGTATCTAACCGTACAGAGCGGAGAAGGAATTCCCCCACTTCAGAGATTCAGCCACTACACCCCTGCTCAGGGAGAGGAGACAGCCATTGACTACCACTAAAACCACAATCTGCTCAATAATAAATGGGCAAAATCCACAAAAGTATTGTGTTACAGTTGTACCAAGTCAGACTCTGCACAGGACAATTAAAAACCGCAATGCTTAAATCAACACACACTGAGCCAAGGACAAGGCAGTGGACAAATACTTCATACCAAACAAGAATCTGGACTTCTTCCTCAAATTCACTTCTCCATTCTAGGCAAATCTCACCAGCATTCAGAAGGGCCACCAGACTGAGTGGCCTGGAGCATGGCAGTGAGGGAGGAGGTACACAGGAGAAATCAAAGCACAAGAACAACTCACACTGCCCCTTTGAACTACATATTGAGCAGACTGATGGGAATTACTGCACTGTGATGATGACAACTTCCAATAGCAAGGAACTAAAATCGATGTCACAGGTGACCATATGGCCCAGGGAAGAAACTTGTACACCTTTATTCTATTGTAAGAAATTTTTTTACCAGTCATCAAGCCCCCATGGTGGCTAGACGGATGAATGCACTCCGTAGTGCGGCGATAATCCAGAAAAACGAGGTGGTGCCATCTTAGCTCACCTCAGAGCAAAAGTGCTCCAATTCCCTTCAGCATCCCCCAGAGTCGGAACTGGAAGAAGCATTTTCGGTTCCTATGCCCGATGCCTCTCCAGTGGGCACTGCAAAATGGGAGGAAGACAGGAGAATCAAACACCAACACTCAAGTGTTAAGGTTGGTGGCCTAAAAATGGCCATTTGACCAAGGTAATCCTGGTGTGGTGGTATAGTGGTTAGGACACAGAGTTCCCAACCTGGCAGTTACGAGATCAAATCTCAACATGACAAGTTATGAAATTGAATTCAACCAAAAAAGCTAACACGTCAATGCCTCCCACAGCCAAGAAATGTTGATCTACATTGCCAAAACAGAGAAATACAACCAGAGGAAGTAATCCACCTGTATATGGATCGGGTCAGATCACACCTCGAGCATGCAACCAATATCGGTCACCCAGACACAAGAACATTCAGGTGTTGAAGCTAGCACAGAGAGCTCCAAAGCTGATCCCAAGAGTCAAAAATGTCTTATGTGGAAATATCAGAAAGGCTTAAGTTAGTTAGTTCAGACCTGGGGTCTAAAAAACTAATAAACTCTCTTGCACAAAAAAACAAGCAGGCGTTTACCTCATCTCTTATCTCATTGACCCCGAGGTTAAGTTGTAAAGCAGCAGGGAAGCTACAGGATAATAAAGCCAAATTGCAAGGAGTCGCCCTGGGTAAGAGATAGTGTGTAAATACTGAATGCCAATTAACAAAGTTCCGGCAATTGCTAATGACCGAACAAAAGGGCAGGTGTAGGAATAACAGACTGAAGGCCAACGGACAGGAGGGAATTACCATAACAGGATCAGCTGTGGAGACACCAAGGGGTGGTAATAAAGGATTTTATTGATCAAGATAATATTCACACGGGAAGGGAGACTCCGACTTGGTAATCACTTGGAGGCGAGAGACAAGTTGTGATAACAGCAGAATGTCTATCTTGTAGAAACAAACAGGCAATTAATAGCAACACACATGGTTAACTGAAGGACAAAAAAGGTATAAAGATAAGACAAGCTCGGACAGTCCGGAGCGAGAACCCAGGAACAATACTCGACAGAAGCAGGGACCAGGGGAGCGACCCTTGAAGGAACAGTGTCAGGACCAGATTGATCACCCGGGAACGGACTGGGTAACGAAGAGGATTTTGAGCAGAAAGGAACACCCTTTGGAACGCCTTTCTGCAGAGTTAAAGAGTTAAATAGAGTATAAGTGGTGAGTCTTGTACTACTTCTGTATTGGGGAACTAGATAGAGAGTATAAGTAGTGAGTCTTGTACTTTTTCCTGTATAAACGAACATTTGTCTAGTGTGCAATTTGGTATTTAACTCAGGAACCATCGCAGGTAACTACTAGTCACATGACTAGCGAAATTGGCACTTGCGCAACATCTTAATTATGAGGCAAGACCGGAAATAACTTGGCTTTTTTGCTTGGCAAGAAGGTGTCCGAGGGGTGATCTTAGGTACCAAAGATAGTTACATTTGGAATATTACTTTGTTAAATTGAGTACAAGGGGATTATTGATTCAAACTAATCAATTTAGGATTGACATAAAATGTCTGGAATAGATTTCCAGCAAGATCAGTAAAGGCAAAAACCCTGAAATCAATTAACAAGCAATTGGAAGCAGCAATTGAGCAACTGGGGGCGGTGGGGGGCAGGGGGAAGAGAGGGGAAAGCCATGAAGATCGGCTGAATGACTTTTCTCATGCATAAGTATTTGTGACCTGTTGCTAACCACATGTTGAAACACAGCCTTACAAGAAACCCTGGACTAGTCTGGTGTTTGATATACTTGCTGTTTACTTAACATGCAGACCAGCATAGAGTCTGATCAGCAGAGAATCTTCAGAACATAATAAAGCATAACACATATACAGAACCTCAAAGGTCACGCAGTTGGAGGAATTGGCAGTGTTTAATGTTCAGGAAGCATGTGTGTGTGTGTGTGTGTGTTATTCAGGGGGGGGTTTGCTAGACATTGCACTGTTCATATTTGCTCAACACCCACAGTGAATTCATTCTTATTTTCTTTCTTAACTGGTCTCCTTGTCGAGCACCGTGTTGGCTGTGGCACCCTTCTGTCCTCCAAGTCAGAAGGATATGGGCTCAAGTCCCACTCCAGGGACTTGAGCAGATAATCTAGACTCTCCTTTAAGACACTCCTCAAAACCTACCTCTTTGACCAAGCTTTTGGTCATCTGCCATAATTTTTTCTTGTGTGTCTTGGTGTCAAATCTATTTGTTTTGTCTTAAAATACTCCTGTGAAGCGCCTTGGGATATTTGACTACGTTAAAGGCACTATATAAACACAAGTCGTTGTTGTAGGCTGGCAGTGCAGTGTTGCAGTGCTGTCTTTCCGATGAAGTTGAGCACCCGTCTGCCCCCTCAGCTGGGTGCAAAAGATCCCATGGCACTATTTGGAGAGGAGATGGGGAGTTTTTCCCTCAGTGTCCCGGACAATACTTATTCCTCGATGAACATCACAGAAACCAATTAACTGGTTCTTCACCTCAATGTTTGTGGGACCTTATTGTGCTCAAATTGGCTGCCACGTTTCCCTACATTATAACAGTGACTGCATATACAGTATGTCACTGACTGTAAAGCACTTTATGTCGCCCTGAGGACACGAAAGGACGTGATGTAAATGCAAGTCTTTCTTTCTACAGCCAATGGTGGGAGGCCAGTCATCTACTAACATGAATGCAACTGGCCACCAGGACCAATGCAAACAACAGATACCTGCCCATCCAATCTTCTGGCCAAGTATCCTTCTCCCGGCAACACATATTCCTTCTTGAACAACAACCGAGTTCAGTTATTCTCTGCATCAAGTGCAAACCCCAGTGTCCAAGCCCTCTGCCATGCAGTAGCAGCCCGAGAACCATGCTGCAAGTGTTGCAAGGTTGAAAGTTACAGCCACATCCACTTGGAGAGTGATTTAATTTGATTTCAAGTCCCCTCATCACAAAATATTTAGCTGGCAATCTAAGAAGTTCTTTGAATTGCTGCACTCAGATGGGCAACTGCTGGGCACGACTGATAAGCTGACTGTTGGATCTGAAGACCGTGCCAATTTTAATGACACCTACCTGAGGAAACCCCTCAAAAATAACAGCACTCTCACTAACCATGGTATAAAAGAAATAATTACAGAATAAATTAAACCATACATCTGATGCCTGGAACTGCACTATGATGATAAGTAATATATCACAACAGATCTTAGGCTACACTTCCCAACCTCAGAACGAATAATTGCAATGTGGAATTTAATGTCAATTACCAAAAGAATTTCATCCGGTCCTTTTCTAAAACATGGACTGAAAGTCAAAGGGTAAACATTTGCAATATACCCTCCTTCAACCAGCAAAAATAATTAAATGAAAGCAACTTTTTCTGGCGAGTTCGGTTATTGGTGTTCGGTCGCCTCAATTGGTCCCACTGGGGCAGAAGGTTGTAGACTACAGATTTCAGCATATAATCTAGGCTGCACTTTGAGCAAAAGTTCCACAGAACAATAATTTCCATGTACTTAGCTTTTAAAAAAAAAATAAAGAACTTCACAGAGAACACGACAGTGAGACAGACTGCAGAGGTCAACAGATAGCGAAGACCGACAGATGATGGTTACAGCATGCATGCCTGATTTTATTTTTTAAATCAGAACTCAAAAATAATCATTTGCGTAGGGATTCTTTTTTGCTTTTACACATCTCTTTCCACCTCAGGCTCCAACAGTATTTATGGTCAATCTGTGCCATCTGAGTCAGATGGTTGAAAGTGCAAACACCACTGCTGACTGGAGCGTAATCCAGGCTGACATGTCACTGCGCTCCAGCAAATGGAATGTTGTTTTAAGGGGGATGGAGTATAAAAGTAGGGAAGTCCTGCTACAACTGTACAGGGTGTTGGCGGGACCACACCTAGACTACGGCGTACAGTTTTGGTCTCATTTAAAAAGGAGGGATATACTTGCATTGAAGGCAGCAGAGAAGGATCACTAGGTTGATTCGAGATGAAGGGGTTGACTTATGAAGATAGGTTGGGCCTATAAGTTCAGAAGAATGTGAGGTGATCTTATTGAAACATAAGATTCTGAGGGGGCTTGACAGGGTCGATACCGAGAGGATGTTTCTCGTGGGAGGATCTAGAACTAGGGCATAGTTTCAGAATAAGGGGTTGCCCATTTAAGACAGATGGAGGAGGAAATTTCTTCTCTGGCGGTCGTGAATCTTTGGAATTCTCTGCCCGAGAGAGCTGTAGAAGCCGGGTCATTGAATATATTCAAGGCCGAGACAGATTCTTGAGCGATTGGGGAGTCAAGGGTTATGGGGAGCAGACGGGGAAGTGGAGTTGAGCCCAAGATCAGATCAGCCATGATCTTATTAAATGGCAGAGCAGGCTCAAGGGGCGAAATGGGCTACTCCTGCTCCTATTTCTTATGTTCTTCACATGATACACAACCTGCTCAGATAAGATCCTATGACACCACGCCAAGAGGAGCAGTGTGTTCAGCATTCCCTCCTCAAGCGACACAAACTAAAACAAGTGATAAACTTTATTTGTGGGACCTTGCTGTACAATAATTGTCCATCACATTGAGCTGCATTACAGTCACTGCATCTAGTAATCCATTGATTGGACATCAAACGCTTTACAGACGTGGAAGACCCAATATAAATGCAGGTTTGTTCCTTTCTAGGGTTATTTAGCACCAATATCCGACATGGGAGAGCAAGATTCCCAATGCAGTCTCAAAATCATTTCAATTTATTCCCACCACACTCATCAGTGACAGACCAGTAACCACAAATGCATTACAGGAAACATTACACTTAAGCCAATACATTTCAAGGCTGTCTGATAATCTTAGTTCAACACCAGCGACACACTTATTAATCACCATCTTTCACCCTAGCATCATGCAGTTCTAAAAAAATGCTCTCTTCAAACACAGCCCAAATTTACAAAGACAAGATCTTCAATTATCACAAGAGTGGGGCAGGATAGCGATTTGATTGATCCTGTCAGCAAGTGAGCTGCTTCCACCAGGTATTGTTCCACAGCACTGATGGGCATCAGAAAAATACAAATTAAAAACTGAATGCAGAACGTACATTCGATTCAGAGTGTCGGCCGTGCCTCAGTGGGTAGCACTCTCATCTCGGAGTCAGGTGGTTATTGGTTCAAGTGCCACTCCAGAGACTGGAGCACATAAATCTAGGCTGATACTCCGCACGGTCGGAGGGGGCAGTGCTGAGGGAGCGCCGCATGGTCGGAGGGGCAGTGCTGAGGGAACAGTTCTGAGGGAGCGCTGCACGGTCAGGGAGTTCGCCTGTGTCCTGGCCAATATTTATTCCTCAATCAACATCACCAAAACAGGTTATCTGGTCATTATCATTTTGCTATTTGCGGAAGCTTGCTGTGCACACATTTGCTGCCACACTGCGAATATTACAATAGTGATTGCACTTCAAGAGTACTTCATTGGCAAAAAAAGCAGTTTGGGACATCCCGAGGTTTTGAAAAGCTAAGTGACATGTTCGTGCCATTGGTCACCACCAGTCTTGACACCATCAGCACAACCATCTGGCAATAAATGCAATGGCAAAACAGACATTTCACGAGATCGCCACACAAAAACCTATGGTGATTTAACAAGTCCAACTACTATTTTTTTTTTAATTAGCTCAATGCCTCGATTACATAAAGATAAGGTGGTCACATTCTGCAGCGGCCAAGCAGGAGAAAGCACATTGGTACAAAACCACCGAGATCCCAGCTTGGACCTCAACGTACGCAATTAGCTGGGGTGACATAGAAACAAAGACATAGAAAATAGATGCAGGAGTAGGCCATTCGGCCCTTCAAGCCTGCACCGCCATTCAATGAGTTCATGGCTGAACATGCAAACTCAGTACCCCATTCCTGCTTTCTCGCCATACCCCTTGATCCCCCTAGTAGTAAGGACTACATCTAACGTGACAGTCATCATCATCGTAGGCAGCCCCTCGGAATCGAGGAAGACTTGCTTCCACTCTAAAAGTGAGTCCTCAGGTGACTGAACAATCCGGTACAGGAATTACAGTCTCTGTCACAGGTGGGACAGACAGTGGTTAAAGGAAAGGGAGGGTGGGGAGTCTGGTTTGCCGCACGCTCCTTCCCCTGCCTGCGCTTGCTTTCTGCATGCTCTCGGCAACGAGACTCTAGGTGCTCAGTGCCCTTCCGGATGCTCTTCATCCACTTTGGGCTGTCTTTGGCCAGGGACTACCGGTGAGGATGTTGCACTTTAACAACGAAGCTTTGAGGGTGTCCTTGAAATGTTCCCTCTGCCCACCTGGGACTCGCTTGCCGTGTAGGAGTTCCGAGTAGAGCACTTGCTTTAGGGGTCTCGTATCGGGCATGCGGACAATGTGGCCTGCCCGCGGAACTGGTCCGATGCTGGCCTGAGCGAGAACACAGATGTTGGTGCGTCTGTCCTACCAGGGGATTTGCAGGATCTTGCGACCCTTGATGACACCGAGACACAGAGTACTCACAGCACATGGTCTGCCCCCAAGGCCTCCATAACCAGCAACTGTGAAGAGATGCTCGGTGACTCAACCAGGAAACACCAAGACAGGTTTGACAAGAACGACCAGGAGATCCAGGAACTAATAAGCCGCAAGTGCAAAGCATTTCTGAACCTGAAGCAGCAACACAATTCAGGAGCAGCAAAGCAGCTCGACAGGCAGCTGAAGGCCAAGGTCCAACAAAAAAACCCGCGGCCAAAATAATAGATGGTGGGTGGAGAAAGCACAGGAGTGGGGTGACAGTCGGGGTGCAGCAATTGACCTCTCCGTCCAAGGGCTCTCGTATCCTGGTTCTGATTTTGATCGTGAGTTTGAAAACAATCTGGAAATAAAAATCTGGTACCAGTAACTGTTGGATTGTCTTTAAAAACCCAACTGGTTCACTAATCTCCTTTCGGAAAGAAACCTGCCGCCCTTACCCGGTCTGGCCTATGCACGACTCCAGTCCCACATCGGCCAGACCTCAACTGCCCTGTGAAATGGCCTTGCTGCATCAAAAGGTTATGGGGAGCAGATGGGGAAGTGGAGTGAAGGTCAGGATCAGATCAGCCGTGACCTTATCATAAAAGGTTACTGCACAAGATAAAAGTTCACAGGGTTGGGGAGTAATATATTAGCATGGATAGAGGGTTGGCTAATTAACAGAAAAACAAGTCGGGATAAATGGGTCATTTTCTGGTTGGCAAACTGTAACTAATGAGGTGCCACAAGGATCAGTGCTGGGACCTCAACTATTTACAATCTATGGATGAAGAGACCGAGTGTAATGTAGCCAAGTTTGCTGATGATACAAAGATGGGTGGGAAAGCAAGTTGTGAGGATACAGATAATCTACAAAGGCATTTAGATAGGCTAAGTGAGCGGGCAAACGTTTGGCAGATGAAGTATAATGTGGGGAAATGTGAGGTTATCCACTTTGGGAGGAAAAATAGAAAAGCAAATCATTTAAATGGGGAGAGATTACAAAATTCTGCGATACACAGAGGGATCTGGGGGTCCTTGTACATGAAACACAAAAAGTGAACATGCAGGTACAGCAAGTAATCAGGAAGGCAAATGGAATGTTGACCTTTATTGCAAGGGGTATAAAAGTAGGGAAGGCCTGCTACAACTGTACAGGGTATTGGGTGAGGCCACACCTAGAGAAAGGTTGGGCCGATACTCATTGGAGTTTAGCAGAATGAGAGGTGATCTTATTGAAACGTGTAAGATTGACCAGGTAGATGCAGAGGGGATTTCTTCCTCTGATGGGGGAATCTAAACTAGGAGGCATAGTTTCAGAGGGCCCAAGTTTCCACAAGAAAAAAAACGGGCGCCCCTCCGAGCTGGGCGCCTGTTTTTCGCGCCGAAAACGGCGTCTAAAAAAATCTTCGGTATTCTCCACCTACTTGCAGGTCCTCTGGCCCTCGGCGCAGCCAGCACGAGCTGTGGGGGGGCGGAGCCAGGTCCCTGCGCTGAAAACAGTGCCGGGACCTCTGCACATGCGCGCTACAGTCGGCAAGTGCAGTAGCTCCAGGCGCCGAACTGTGTGGGAGGGGCCCGAAGCACGCAGCCCCGAACCCTGGCTGAATGGCCTCACTGGGGCTGCGTGAATAAGGCTCCTCCCACGGCCAGCTCCTGCTTCCCCCCCCACCCCCCGCTCCTCGCCTCCGGACCAAACCCGACCCCCGCTCCCCCCCCCCACCGCCGACCAGACCCGACTCCCTCCCCCTCCCTCCCTGCGTCACGAACGGCTTTCTCCCCCCCCCACCCCCCCCACAGCGACACGAACGGCTTTCTCCCTCTCTCCCCCTCCCGCTCCCGCTCAGCGGCACGAACGGCTGCAGAATTCTCCCTGGCTGAAGCACTTTCACACAGGTCGGAAGATGGTTTATTTAATCTTTTCTTGGCTTATAAATGTTTATTCAGGTTGGATTTATTTGTATAATATTTGTAGAAGTATAAATAAGGATTTATTGTAGAATTCAATGACTTCCCTTCACCCCCCCCCCCTCACCTCGTTCTGGATGCCTAATTTGTAACCTGCGCCTGATTTTTTAATGTGTAGAACAGGTTTTTTCAGTTCTACAAAAATCTTCAATGGCTCCATTCTAAGTTAGTTTGGAGTCCATTTTCACTGTGGAAACTTTCAAATCAGGAGTCAGTGGCCGGACACGCCCCCTTTTGAAGAAAAAATTCTGTTCCAAAATAGAACTGTTCTACCTGACCAGAACTGCAGAAAAAAAAATGTGGAGAATTGCGATTTCTAAGATAGTCCGTTCTCCACTAGTTGCTCCTAAAAATCAGGCGCAAAACATGTGGAAACTTGGGCCCATAATAAAGGGTCGCCCATTTAGAACGGAAATGAGGAGAACTTTCTTCTCTCAGAGGATCCTGAATCTATGAAATTCTCGACCTCAGACAGCTGTGGCGGCTGGGTCATTGAACATAATAAAAACACAAGAATTAGGAACAGGAGTAGGCCATCTAGCCCCTCGAGCCTGCTCCGCCATTCAACAAGATCATGGCTGATCTGGCCGTGGACTCAGCTCCACTTACCCGCCCTCTCCCCGTAACCCTTAATTCCCTTATTGGTTAAAAATCTATCTATCTGTGACTTGAATACATTCAATGAGCTAGCCTCAACTGCTTCTTTGGGCAGAGAATTCCACAGATTCACAACCCTCTGGGAGAAGAAATTCCTTCTCAACTCGGTTTTAAATTGGCTCACCCGTATTTTGAGGCTGTGCCCCCTAGTTCTCGTCTCCCCGACCAGTGGAAACAACCTCTCTGCCTCTATCTTGTCTATCCCTTTCATTATTTTAAATGTTTCTATAAGATCACCCCTCATCCTTCTGAACTCCAACGAGTAAAGACCCAGTCTACTCAATCTATCATCATAAGGTAAACCCCTCATCTCCGGAATCAGCCTCGTGAATCGTCTCTGTACCCCCTCCAAAGCTAGTATATCCTTCCTTAAGTAAGGTGACCAAAACTGCACGCAGTACTCCAGGTGTGGCATCACCAATACCCGATAGTTACAGAAGGACCTCCCTGCTTTTGTACTCCATCCCTCTCGCAATGAAGGCCAACATTCCATTTGCCTTCCTGATTACCTGCTACACCTGCAAACTAACTTTTTGGAATTCAATGATTTTACGTTTTAAAGTTTAATTTGTTTTAATTGCCGGTGCTTTTAGTGTCCCCCTCTCCTTTTATAGGGGGCACTGGAAAAAGGAAAAATTTGATTTTAGTGCCCAAAAAAAAACACAAAAAAACCCCCCCCCAAAAAAAAAGGGCCTTGTAAATGTCTTGTGTGTGTCATCCAGGTCGGGTGGCACGGATACATGTTTTATGTTTTCGCAGGTAAACTCAAAAGAGTTTCAATTGCCGGTCCTCTCTTCCGCTCTTACATCCGGTCCAGGGTGTCCTTGGAGATGGAGCACGCGGTGTCCACCGGTACGCTCGCGGCCTTCCGCGAGAGGTGGGCACCGGAGGGACTGGAGTGCATCATCACGCCCGGCAACCAAATTTTAATTTGATTTTACGTTTTAAAGTTAATTTGTTTTAATTGCCGGTGCTTTTAGTGTCCCCTTCCCTTTTATAGGGGGCACTGGGGGAAAATTGTGATTTTAGTGCCAAAAAAAAAAAAAAGGGGGGGGGGGGGGGGGGAAAAGGGCCTTGTAAATGTCTGGAGTGTCACCCAGGTCAGGTGGCACCATTTAATGTTTTATGTTTTGCAGGTGAACTCCAAAAAGAGTTTCAATTGCCGGTGCTTTTAGTGTCCCCCTCCTTTTATAGGGGGCACTTGGAAAAAAAATTCGATTCTGTGCCAAAAAAAAAAGGCATTGTAAATGTTGGTGTTTCCCCCAGATCGGGGAGCACGGTTTAATGTTTTTCTGTTAACTCCTAAAAGAGTTTCATGCACAAGGACCCACAGGTCCCTCTGCACCGCAGCATGTTGTAATTTCTCCTCATTCAAATAATATTCCCTTTTACTGTTTTTTTTTCCCCCAAGGTGGATGACCTCACACTTTCCGACATTGTATTCCATCTGCCAAACCTTAGCCCATTCGCTTAACCTATCTAAATCTCTTTGCAGCCTCTCTGTGTCCTCTACACAACCCGCTTCCCCACTAATCTTTGTGCCATCTGCAAATTTTGTTACACTACACTCTGTCCCCTCTTCCAGGTCATCTACGTACATTGTAAACAGTTGTGGTCCCAGCACAGATCCCTGTGGCACACCACTAACCACCGATTTCCAACCCGAAAAGGACCCATTTATCCCGACTCTCTGCTTTCTGTTAGCCAGCCAATTCTCTATCCATGCAAATACATTTTCACTGACTCCACGTACCTCTATCTTCTGCAGTAACCTTTTGTGTGGCACCTTATCGAATGCCTTTTGGAAATCTAAATACACCACATCCATCGGTACACCTCTATCCACCATGCTCGTTATATCCTCAAAGAATTCCAGTAAATTAGTTAAACATGATTTCCCCTTCATGAATCCATGCTGCGTCTGCTTGATTGTACTATTCCTATCTAGATGTCCCGCTATTTCTTCCTTAATGATAGCTTCAAGCATTTTCCCCACTACAGATGTTAGACTAACCGGCCTATAGTTACCTGCCTTTTGTCTGCCCCCTTGTTTAAACAGAGGCGTTACATTAGCTGCTTTCCAATCCGCTGGTACCTCCCCAGAGTCCAGAGAATCTTGGTAGATTATAACGAATGCATCTGCTATAACTTCCGCCATCTCTTTTAATACCCTGGGATGCATTTCATCAGGACCAGGGGACTTGTCTACCTCGAGTCCCATTAGCCTGTCCGGCACTACCCCCCTAGTGATAGTGATTGTCTCAAGGTCCTCCCTTCCCACATTCCTGTGACTCGCAATTTCTGGCATGGTTTCTGTGTCTTCCACTGTGAAGACCGAAGCAAAATAATTGTTTAAGGTCTCAGCCATTTCCACATTTTCCATTATTAAATCCCCCTTCTCATCTTCTAAGGGACCAACATTTACTTTAGTCACTCTTTTTCATTTTATATATCTGTAAAAGCTTTTACTATCCATTTTTATCTTTTGCGCAAGTTTACCTTCGTAATCTATCTTTCCTTTCTTTATTGCTTTCTTCGTCATTTTTTGCTGTCGTTTAAAATTTTCCCAATCTTCTATTTTCCCACTAACCTTGGCCACCTTATACGCATTGGTTTTTAATTTAATACTCTCCTTTATTTCCTTGGTTATCCACAGCTGGTTATCCCTTCTCTTATCGCCCTTCTTTTTCACTGGAATATATTTTTGTTGAGCACTATGAAAGAGCTCCTTAAAAGTCCTTCACTGTTCCTCAATTGTGCCACCGTTTAGTCTGTGTTCCCAGTCTACTTTAGCCAACTCTGCACTCATCCCACTGTAGTCCCCTTTGTTTAAGCATAGTACGCTCGTTTGAGACACTACTTTCTCACCCTCAATCTATATTACAAATTCAACCATACTGTGATCACTCATTCCGAGAGGATCTTTTACTTGGAGATCGTTTATTATTCCTGTCTCATTACACAGGACCAGATCTAAGATCGCTTGCTCCCTTTTAGGTTCTGTCACATACTGTTCTAAGAAACAATCCCGTATGCATTCTATGAATTCCTCCTCCAGGCTACAACGTGCGATTTGATTTGACCAATCGATATGTAGCTTAAAATCCCCCATGATTACTGCCGTTCCTTTTTCACATGCCTCCATTATTCCCTTGATTATTGCCCGCCCCACCGTGAAGTTATTATTTGGGGGCCTATAAACTACGCCCACCAGTGATTTTTTCCCCTTACTATCTCTAATCTCCACCCCCAATGATTCAACATTTTGTTCATTAGAGCCAATATCATCTCTCACAACTGCCCTGATATCATCCTTTATTAACAGAGCTACCCCACCTCCTTTCCCCTCTTGTCTATCTTTCTGAATTGTCAGATACCCCTGTATGTTTAATTCCCAGTCTTGGCCCCCCTGCAACCACGTTTCTGCAATGGCCACCAAATCATACCCATTTGTAATGATTTCTGCCGTCAACTCATTTACTTTATTTCGAATGCTGCGTGTGTTTAGGTAGAGTGTTTTAATACTAGTTTTTAAACCATGATTTAGTTTTGACCCCTCCTGCAGCCCCTTTACATTCAGTGGCCCTTTTTGTTTTTTGCCTTGGGTTTCTCTGCCCTCCACTTTTAGTCATCTCCTTTCTGTCTTTTGCTTTTGTCTCCTTTTTGTTTCCCTGTTTCCCTGCATTGGTTCCCATCCCCCTGCCATATTCGTTTAACTCCTTCCCAACAGCACGAGCAAACACTCCCCCTGGGACATTGGTTCTGGTCCTGCCCAGGTGCAGACCATCCAGTTTGGACTGCTCCCACCTCCCCCAGAACCGGTTCCAATGTCCCAGGAATTTGAATCCCTCCCTGCTGCACCACTGCTCAAGCCATGTATTCATCTGAGCTATCCTGCGATTCCTACTCTGACTAGCACGTGGCACTGGTAGCAATCCTGAGATTACTACTTTTGAGGTCCTACGTTTTAATTTAGCTCCTAGCTCCTTAAATTCGTCTCGTAGGACCTCATCCCTTTTTTTTTTTAAAACCGATATCGTTGGTACCAATGTGCACCACGACAACTGGCTGTTCACCCTCCCTTTTCAGAATGTCCTGCACCCGTTCCGAGACATCCTTGACCCTTGCACCAGGGAGGCAACATACCATCCTGAAGGCATTTAAGATGGAGATAGACAGATTTTTTGAATGATAAGGGAGTCAAGGATGATGGGGAGCAGACAGGAAGAGGAGTTAAGGTCAGGATCAGATCAGCCATGGCGGAGCAGGCTCGAGGGGCCAAATGGCCTACTCCTATTTATGTAAACTGCTACAAAGAATAAGAAATCACTGCAGTGGTTCAAGAAAACTAGGGATGGGCAATAAATGTCAGCCTAGCCTGCAATGCCCATCCAGAGAATGAATGAATTTTTTTTTTTAAGTTACGAGCCCCACTCCTGATCACAGAAGTGTGTGTAGAAAGAGGAGCAATGTCAGACGATAACAGGAGCAGGACCAGCTGCAATGTCCTCTACAGATGACCAATGGCCACTTGTAAAGCCAGAGACTGCCACTGCCAATGGAACCACTCTCCAGCACGTGGAGAGTGGAGAGCTGGAGAAAGAAGTGGGGTGGACAGAGCCAAGTTGCAAGTTTCCAATTTGCAAACTGTGCCACTTGGAGGGGAAATATGCTGAATTGAGGTTAAACACTGCCTCGTACAGAAGGCCACATTCACGCAGCAGTAACCAAGGCCTTGGGACTGGTTGGGATTTAACCCTCAAGACCAAGGAATGATAGTGTACCCAAAGTCATGGTTCTAAAAAGTTAGGGAACAATTAAAAGCAAAAGAACTTTTATTGCAAAAAAAAAGGGTGAGAAGAAGTAGTGGATGATAGTTTCAGAATATTAAGACCCCTCCCCAGGGCACAGAGTGAATTGGAGGGTAGACACAAAACTTCAACGAACATCACGACCGGATATACGGTCCAGATCAACACTGATTTTACAACTGCAACAAGTTCAAGCAACTTTTAACAGCAAGCCAAAGTTGGCTCAAAACAAAGTGAAGTTCTCCAACTAAAGTAGGTCGTTTGACACACAACTTGCAGTTGGAGTAGTCGCGCCTTTTGGCTGTCAGTGGGTTGAGCACTTGAGGCACTCGCACCAATCTCCATACAACTGTACAGTGAAACCACTGACAGATCGTCCTCAGTCCATGAAAGATATGACCACAGGTTCCACACCACTTGCAACTTGAGTGTCAACTTGGCTCAGTTGGCAGCACACTCACTGCTCAGGCCTCAATCTCACGATTGTGCACATCATCCAGGTTGCCACTACTTTGATTCTGAAATAGAACTGAAGTGACATTGGTGTTATCCTTCAGGAAGCAACGTTAAGCCTGCTCCAAACGTTAGAGATCACATGGCACTCTTCAAAGAGCCCTTCCAATGCAAGTACCAACACTGCCCTCTCACCCAACAACAGAAGAACTTGTCCGCCCAATCATGTTCTTGCTATGGACAAGAACCAGGTCATTCAATATATGTGAAGCACTTTGTGAAGTTCAAGAAATACAAATTCTTCACCTTCACAAGAGTGTTAACTTCAGGAGCAGATGGGGAAAAAGAGGGGAGGGGGCGAAGAGGCGGGTTTTAATTTTGCAGTGATTCCTCATACTGGATTAACCAGAACTCAGGTCATTGCTTTCTCTCCCACCAAAATCACCAAATCAATCAAACCCAACACTGGGTTCCAGATACTAGCATAATATTATATATATTATATATGAATCATATTTGCTGTCACCATCAGCTGCCAGCAGTGAATTTATATTAGAAACATAGAAAATCGGTGCAGGAGTCGGCCATTCGGCCCTTCTAGCCTGCACCGCCATTCAATGAGTTCATGGCTGAACATGCAACTTCAGTACCCCATTCCTGCTTTCTCACCATACCCCTTGATCCCCTTAGTAGTAAGGACTACATCTAACTCTTTTTTGAATATATTTAGTGAATTGGCCTCAACAACTTTCTGTGGTAAAGAATTCCACAGGTTCACCACTCTCTGGGTGAAGAAGTTCCTACTCATCTCAGTCCTAAATGGCTTCCCCCTTATTCTTAGACTGTGACCCCTGGTTCTGGACTTCCCCAACATTGGGAACATTCTTCCTGCATCTAACCTGTCTAAACCCGTCAGAATTTTAAACGTTTCTATGAGGTCCCCTCTCATTCTTCTGAACTCCAGTGAATACAAGCCCAGTTGATCCAGTCTTTCTTGATATGTCAGTCCCGCCATCCCGGGAATCAGTCTGGTGAACCTTCGCTGCACTCCCTCAATAGCAAGAATGTCCTTCCTCAGGTTAGGAGACCAAAACTGTACACAATACTCCAGGTGTGGCCTCACCAATGCCCTGTACAACTGTAGCAACACCTCCCTGCCCCTGTACTCAAATCCCCTCGCTATGAAGGCCAACATACCATTTGCTTTCTTAACCGCCTGCTATACCTGCATGCCAACCTTCAATGACTGATGTACCACGACACCCAGGTCTCTTTGCACCTCCCCTTTTCCTAATCGGTCACCAGATAATAGTCTGTCTCTCTGTTTTTACCACCAAAGTGGATAACCTCACATTTATCCACATTATACTTCATCTGCCATGCATTTGCCCACTCACCTAACCTATCCAAGTCGCTCTGCAGCCTCATAGCATCCTCCTCGCAGCTCACACTGCCACCTAACTTAGTGTCATCCGCAAATTTGGAGATACTACATTTAATCCCCTCGTCTAAATCATTAATGTACAGGTGTAAACAGCTGGGGCCCCAGCACAGAACCTTGCGGTACCCCACTAGTCACCGCCTGCCATTCTGAAAAGTACCCATTTACTCCTATCTTTGCTTCCTGTCTGACAACCAGTTCTCAGTCCATGTCAGCACACTACCCCCAATCCCATGTGCTTTAACTTTGCACATTAATCTCTTGTGTGGGACCTTGTCGAAAGCCTTCTGAAAGTCCAAATATAACACATCAACTGGTTCTCCCTTGTCCACTCTACTGGAAACATCCTCAAAAAATTCTAGAAGATTTGTCAAGCATGATTTCCCTTTCACAAATCCATGTTGACTTGGACCAATCATGTCACCTCTTTCCAAATGCGCTGCTTTGACATCCTTAATAAATGATTCCATCATCTTACCCACGACCGATGTCAGGCTGACCGGTCTATAATTCCCTGTTTTCTCTCTCCCTCCTTTTTTAAAAAGTGGGGTTACATTGGCTACCCTCCACTCGATAGGAACTGATCCAGAGTCAATGGAATGTTGGAAAATGACTGTCAATGCATCCGCTATTTCCTCCTTAAGTACTCTGGGATGCAGTCCATCAGACCCTGGGGATTTATCGGCCTTCGATCCCATTAATTTCCCCAACACAATTTCACGACTCATAAGGATTTCCCTCAGTTCCTCCTCCTTACTAAACCCTCTGACCCCTCTTATATCCGGAAGGTTGTTAGTGTCCTCCTTAGTGAATACCGAACCAAAGTACTTGTTCAATTGGTCTGCCATTTCTTTGTTCCCTGTTATGACTTCCCCTGATTCTGACTGCAGGGCACCTACGTTTGTCTTTACTAACCTTTTTCTCTTTACATATCTATAGAAACTTTTGCAATCCGTCTTAATGTTCCCTGCAAGCTTCTTCTCGTACTTCATTTTCCCTGCCCTAATCAAACCCTTTGTCCTCCTCTGCTGAGTTCTAAATTTCTCCCAGGCTCCGGGTTCGCTGCTATTTCTGGCCAATTTGTATGCCACTTCCTTGGCTTTAATACTATCCCTGATTTCCCTTGATGGCCACGGTTGATCCACCTTCCCTTTTTTATTCTTACGACAGACAGGAATGTACAATTGTTGTAGTTCATCCATGCGGTCTCTAAATGTCTGCCATTGCCCATCCACAGTCAACCCCTTAAGTATCATTCGCCAATCAATCCCAGCCAATTCACGCCTCATATCTTCAAAGTTACCCTTCTTTAAGTTCTGGACCATGGTCTCTGAATTAACTGTTTCATTCTCCATCCTAATGCAGAATTCCACCATATTATGGTCACTCTTCCCCAAAGGGCCTCGCACAACAGTATTGCTAATTATTCTCTAAGCTGCTGCTTACAAATACACCACATCATCATAGGCAGTCCCTCAAAATCGAGGAAGACTTGCTTCCATTCAAAGGTGAGTTCTCAGGTGACTGAACAGGCCAATACGAGAACCAGTGTCCCTGCCACAGGTGGGACAGACAATGGTTGAAGGAAAGGTTTGGTGAGGAGTCTGGTTTGCCGCATGCTCCTTCCGCTTGGTTTCTGCATGCTCTCAGCGATGAGACTCGAGGTGCTCGGCGCCCTCCCGGATGCTCTTTCTCCACTTAGGGCGGTCTTTGGCCAGGGACTCCCAGGTGTCGGTGGGGATGTTGCACTTTATCAGGGAGGCTTTGAAGGTGTCCTTGAAACCTTACCTCCGCCCACCTGGGACTCGCTTGTCGTGTAGGAGTTCCAAGTAAGCACTTGCTTTGAGAGTCTTGTGTCGGGCATGCGGACAATGTGGCCTGCCCAACGGAGCTGGTCAAGTGTGGTCAGTGCTTCGATACACCACAAACATAAGACTGGTTCTTATTCTAAAATCAGGAAATTTAGTCCATACACTGTACAGAGTGAAGACACTTCCTGCTGACTGGCTACACAATACTCAAAAGGCACAGCCAGACAGAGAGAATACAGCTTCCTCATCTCAGCCAAGGTTATGTGAGGACAGTGATCAGAGGGAGTTTCCTTTCACCTTCCCCATCCCCCCGACAAAAAAGGCCAGGTCTGAAATTATTGTATTTATATAAACGCATTTAACGTAGTAAAACATCCCAAGGCTCTTCACTAGAGCGTTATAAAACAGAATTTGATACCAAGCCACAAAGAGATATTGGGGCAGGTTGCCAAAAGCTTGGTCAAAGACGTAGGTTTTAAGGAGCGTCTTAAATGAGGAGAGAGGGGGAAGAGGTTTAGGGAGGGAATTCCAGAGCTTAGCACCGTGGCAGCTGAAGGCACGGCCGCCAATGGTGGAGCGATTAAAATATCAGGGATGCTCAAAAGACCAGAATTAGAACACAGAGATCTCGGGCGGTTGTGGGGCTGGAGAAGGTTACAGAGATAGGGAGGAGCGAGGCCATGGTAGGATTTGAAAAAGAGAATTCAAAAAAAAAATCAAGGCATTGTTTAACCAGGAGCCAATGTAGTTAAGCGAGCACAGGGATGTTGAGTTAGGGCACAGGCAGCCAAGTTTTGGACCGTCTCAAGTTTACGGAGGCTAGAACGCGGGAGGTCAGCCAGGAATGCGTTGAAATAGACAAGTCTAGAGGTAACAAAGGCATAGATGAGGGTTCCTGCAGCAGATGAGGCAGGGAAATAGGCAGTGATAGTGGCAATATGTGGTCAAATATGACACCAAAGTTGTGAACAGTCTGATTCAGGCTCAGACAGTTGCCAGGGAGAGAGATGGAGTCAGTTACTTTGGAACCAACAGCAGTCCAACATCTTAAATGAAACTTTGCAAAAAGTAAACCACAAAAATAACAGGACGTTGTCAGGCATGCTGGTTTAAGTAAAGTGAAACTGCCGTGAGGTATATTATTCAAGTTTTCAAAGTGAAGTTTACCAGGGAATCTACAAGAGGCCTGCAAGTTCAGACCCATGTCTGCTTGCATCTGGAAACATCTGCACCACTAGTACAGGGTCAGGATTCTGTATTTACTGACTTCCCAATGCACTATTTGTCTTTAATTTAATATATACACACACATTCTCTGCAATGACAGCACTGTTTGCCACTGGGGCAGCTGACACCATCTTATAGGTGTTGGGACAAGGTATACCTCAGGATTGTCGATATTAGCAAGTCCAGACACAAAAGGCAGACCAGACAGATTATGGAAGGTTTTGATAGGATAGATGTGAATTAGATTTTTTCCCACTTGTGGGAGAGTTCAAAACTTGCCATCATAAATACAAGATAGTCACTAATAAATCCAGTAAGGAATTCAGGAGAGACATTACCCAGATAGTGGCAAGAATGTACAGCTCGCTACCACATGGGAGTAATTGAGGTGAATGGTATGGATGCATTTAAAGGGAAGCTGGATAAACACAAGAGGGAGAAAGGAGTAGAAGGATATGCTGATAAGGCAAGATGTAGCAGAGAGGGAAGCAGCTCATGTGGAACATAAACACTGGCATAGACTAGTTGGGCCAAATGGCCTGTTTCTGCACTTTTAAACTCATAAAAGTTTTTTTTTGAAACTGATTGCTTTACAATATGGAGGGCACTCCCTTACAAATATGGACACACTGCCAGGGACTCGCCAATCTCCAATTCCAAAAAGACTGTTAGGTACCCAAAGTAAAACCAACAGCGCAGAGTACACGTTATAAGCACAATCGTTTACGAGCAAATCAACAAACACAGAAGTCTCTATTTTAGGGGCCATAGTATGAAGACATGTCACAGCTTCGCTAGTCTACTGTAAGCTGGTCACTACTGAACTAAACCCTATCATCATAAAGACAGCTGGCTATTTCACCAAAGGAATTAGACACACACAGTGCACAATAATTGCATTGGTCCATTATTATACTTCAGGCTTAACTCTTTTTTTCAAAACCACTCCCCCTTTCAATTAAAAACATTTTCTGAAATGAAAGTGCCTTCACAAGCCAATTGAATATATTCTTCACAAATTAAGCTAAAATTTAATTGTTTTAGATATTGCTCCTCTTAAGAAAACAAAAGGGGGAAGTGGAGAAAGCAACTTGCCAATAACCCCACACACAAAAAACAACTCGAGATCCAAAAAAACTAGAAGTAGCAGGTTTACAACTTCAAAGTAATACAGACACAACCAACTATAAATAGCACTTTGGGGCATTTTTCTACATTAAAATCACTAGGATAAATGCAACTTGCTGTAAATTCTCAGCATTCTCAAGGTTTAAGCACAGAAATTTGTAATTTTTTTTTTAAAAAGCCACTGCAAAAGCAGTTGCAAAATTGAAATAAAAAGGAAAAGAATCCCAAAGTGGGACAATGAATTGCAGAGAGCAAGGGTGCATTTGATTTTTTTTTCAAACAAATCGGATAGATTGAGAAGACGTGCATTTTTTTTTTTAAAAACTGATGACTTACACAATGAAAGAAAAAGTAAAGCAAGATAAGTTATTTGTGTGATGTGTCTCCCAGGTTGTCTCCAAACCCACTCAACCCACCCCTCCTTTATATCACATCCACTCATTAAAAAAAGAAAGAAAGTGGATATTCTATTTGCAAAAGTCGCATCCATTTTTATAAGAAGACAGAAGAGGAAAAAAAAACTAATTAAAGCTCCAGATTGAAATAAAATGAAACGCAGTGGGAAGAGAACAGAAGCTCTTGTTGACAAGCCCCGCCATTTTAAATAGATTATAAAGTATATATTAGTGTATTTTTTTTTTAAATAGGACAAACGGACCGAGAGAAATAAAATAACAAAAATCAGCCTCTCTCTCTTGACTTTCTGCAGCAGGAATATTGAAAGGTGAGGGGATTAGATGAGACGGGAGTTACTGAGATGAGGCAGGGGAAGGGCCGTGATTGTAGGCCCAAGCGCCTCCCGCTCTGCGCCATTTACCTTTGGCTAAAGCGACGGTGGAGTTCTCGGTGTCGATGGTGTACAGAATCCCTTCGTATCGGATCTCCGCCTTGGAGATGAGGCTGATTTTGCTCCCGATGTAAGGAGTGCCGCCGCTCATGGTGCTCGCTGTGTGATGCCCGACCCTCGGCGAGCTGGCGGAGGCCACGGATGGACACGGATTGTCTCGGCGTCTCTCGGCTCCCGGCTCTGTGACGTTGGCTCAGCCAGCAGCCAACATGGCTGCCTTCATATTCCAGCGGCCCGGCCCTTCCCCTCCCCCCCCCACCACACCACCACTTTCTTTCTTTCTCACCCTTCCTCCTCCTTCCACAACCACACCACTCAACACATCCAAACAATAATAAAAACACACAACAGGCATCTGGGGAAATCCCATCCCCAAACTCTCCAACATTAACCAGAATTTCATTGCTCACAAAGTTAACTTTTTTTTTTACATAAATCTGATTTTTGCCTGTCAAAGTTATGAGGAAAGCAGCAATAAGGTGCAAAGTGATTTCACAATTTAATTTGGGGAATTGCCTTTTTATCTCCACATGACTTAATTTTATTTTTAACGAAAAGGACTCTTTTTTTTTTCCCCAAAGAAACTTCAGACACAAAATGGCCATCTGAATCTAAATAATATCTTGGATTTATGCACAATTTAGAATTTTCCTCTGCAATACCATCTGAATTTCCAAAATGCATAACCTTTAGAAAAAAAATATTTATCTTAGACTAACCCTCTAACACAAGTCATGGGAACAGGAGTGGACCATTCAGCCCCTCGAGTCTGATCTGCCATTCAATGAAATCATGGCTGATCTACAACCTAACTCCAGTCGCCTTTGGCCCATATACCCATTTGGCTTATATACATACGCCTTTGGTTAGCTGTGGCTCAGTGGGTAGTGCACTCGCCTTTGAGTCAGAAGGTTGCTATAACTGTATAAGGTATTGGTGAGGCCACACCTAGAGTACTGCATACAGTTTTGGTCTCCGTATTTAATGAAGGATCGACTTGCAATGGAGGCTGTTCAGAGAAGGTTCACTCGGTTGATTCCGGAGATGAGGGGGTTGACATATGAGAAAGGTTGAATAGGTTGGGCCTCTACTCATTGGAATTCAGAAGAATGAGAGGTGATTTTATCGAAATGTATAAGATTATGAGGGGGCTTGACAAGGTGGATGCAGAGAGGATGTTTCCACTGATGGGGGAAACTAAAACTAGAGGGCATGATCTTAGAATAAGGGGCCGTCCATTTAAAACTGACATGAGGAGGAATTTCTTCTCTCAGAGGGTTGTAAATCTGTGGAATTCTCTGCCCCAGAGAGCTGTGGAGGCTGGGTCATTGAGTATATTTAAGGTGGAGATAGACAGATTTTTGAATGATAAGGGAGTAAAGGGTTATGGGGAGCAGGCAGGGAAGTGAAGTTGAGTCCATGATCAGATCAGCCATGATCTTATTAAATGGCGGAGCATGCTCGAGGGGCCAAATGGCCTATTCCTGCTCCTATTTCTTATGTTTTTATGTACTCTATCTGTTCCCCTTAATATCTTGATAACTTTGATCAAATTACCCCTTAACCTTCTAAATTTCAGGGAATACAACCCGAGTTTGTGTAATCTCTCTTCACAATTTAACCCTTGGAGTCCAGGTATCATTCTGGTAAACCTACGCTGCACTCCCTCCAAGGCCAATATATCCTTCTTAAGGTGTAGTGCCCTGAACTGCTCACAGTGCTCCAGGTGATCTAAAAGCCCTGGCTTCGTATAGTTGAAGCATGACTTTTACCCCCTTGTATTTTAGTCTTTTTGATATAAAGGCCAGCATTCCATCAGCCTTTTTGATACTTTTCTGTACCTGATCATGACATTTTAATGATCTATGGACCTGGATCCCTAAGTCGCTTCCGACCCCCGTTGTTTTTAGCTTCTCACCATTAAGAAAGTACCCTGTTCTATTTTTTTTAGGTCCAAAGTGGATAACCTCACATTTGCTAAAATCCATTTCCCACAGTTTTGCCCATTCACTTCATCTATCAATATCCCTTTGTAATTTTAAGCTTCCCTCTACGCTGTCTATACTACCGCCTTTCTTTGTGTCATCAGCAAATTTGGATATGTGGCTTTCTATTCTGTCATCGAAGTTGCGAATAAATACAGTGAATAGTTGAGGCCCCAACACAACTCATGCTTGGTTCAAGCTTGTCAGAAAACTTGGTAAGCGAGTAGTCAAGAAGATACCAGGTGAGGTGGCACCTCCAGAAAGCATAAGGCAAGGTTGCAGCAGTTGCAGTGGAGCTGTGTCCGCTGTTCTCTAAATTTCTCTAGCTTTTTGATTGACTGGAAATGAGGAGTTTGAGAGGGATATAAGATAGTTGAGAGTATAGAAAATGTTTTTTTTATTATTTGTTCACGGGATGTGGGCGTCACTGGCAAGGCCGGCATTTATTCCACATCACTAATTGCCCCTTGAGAAGGTGGTGGTGAGCCGCCATCTTGAACCGCTGCAGTCCGTGTGGTGAAGGTGCTCCCACAGTGCTGTTAGGGAGGGAGTTCCAGGATTGTGACCCAGCGACGATGAAGGAACGGACGATATATTTCCAAGTCGGGATGGTGTGTGACTGGGAGGGGAACGTGGAGGTGGTGGTGTTCCCATGCGCCTGCTGCCCTTGTCCTTCTAGGTGGTAGAGGTCGCGGGTTTGGGAGGTGCTGCCGAAGAAGCCTTGGCGAGTTGCTGCAGTGCATCTTGTAGATGGTGCACACTGCAGCCACGGTGCGCCGGTGGTGGAGGGAGTGAAACTGAGATGAGGAAGAATTTCTTCTCTCAGAGGGTTGTTAATCTGGGGAATTCTCTGCCCCAGAGAGCTGTGGAGGCTGGGTCATTGAATATATTTAAGGTGGAGATCGACAGATTTTTAAGCGATAAGGGAATAAAGGGTTATGGGGAGCTGGCAGGGAAGTGGCGCTGAGTCCATGATCAGATCAGCCATGATCTTATTAAATGGCGGAGCAGGCTCGAGGGGCCTAATGGCTGACTCCTGTTCCTTTGAAGCAGGCAACCCAGGAGAACTATTCCTTGTCTGTGGATTTGCACATGCAGGATACCACGGCTGTCGTGGGTTGCCGCTAATCAGCGTTCCTGGTCCTTGCATGTTGCTCTGACATTGGGAATGTCGCTTCCCTGCCGCCCTGATGACATTGAAAGAGGCAGGATGAGGCCCACTGCTTGATGTTCCACCAACTCCACCTTCACTATGGTCAACTTGAAGTATGCCGGAACAAAGTAAACGCTGTTAAGTGAGACTTGAGCACAAATTCTAGGCTGACGCTCTCAGTGCAGAATTATGGGAGCACTGTCGGAGGTGCCGTCTTGCAGATGAGATGTTAAACCGAGGCCCCGTCTGCCTTCGTAGGAGGACGTAAAAAATCCCATGGCGCTATTTCTAAGAAGAGCAGGGGAGTTTTCCCCAATATTTATCCCTCAACCAACATCACTAAAACAGATTATCTGGTCATTATTCCATTGCTGTTTGTGGGAGCTTGCTGTGCATAAATTGGCTGTCGCGTTTTCTACATTACAACAGTGACTACACTTAAAAAAGTACTTAATTGGTTGTAAAAAAAGAAAGACATACACTTCTATCGCACCTTTCACGACCACCAGGCGTCCTCAAGCACTTTACAGCCAATGAAGTACTTTTTGAAGTGTAGTCACTGATGTAATGTGGGAATCGTGGCAGCCAATTTGCGCACAGCTAACAAAGAGCCATGTTATAATGACCTGATAATCTATTTGAGTGATGTTAATTGCGGGATAAATATCGGCCAGGACACCGGGGAGAGCTCCCCTGCTCTTCTTCAAATAGTGTCGTAGGATCTTTTACACTCAACTTAGAGAGCAGACGGGGCCTGGTTTTAATGTCTCATCCAAAAGATGACATCTCCGTCAATGCGCGCTCCCTCAGTACTGCCCCTCCGACAGTGCGGTGCTCCCTCAGTACTGCCCCTCCGACAGTGCGGCGCTCCCTCAGTACTGCCCCTCCGACAGTGCGGTGCTCCCTCAGTACTGACCCTCCGACAGTGTGGCGCTCCCTCAGTACTGCCCCTCCGACAGTGCAGCGCTCCCTCAGTACTGCACCTCCGACAGTGTGGTGCTCCCTCAGTACTGACCCTCCGATAGTGTGGCACTCCCTCAGTACTGCCCCTCCGACAGTGCGGCGCTCCCTCAGTACCGCCCCTCCGACAGTGCGACGCTCCCTCAATACTGTCTCTCCGACTGTGCAGCACTCCCTCAGTACTGCCCCTCCGACAGTGCGGCACTCCCTCAGTACTGCCCCTCCGACAGTGCGGCGCTCCCTCAGTACTGCACTGGAGTGTCAGTCTAGATTTTTGTGTTCTGGAGGAGCCTTGGGATGTCCTGAGGTCATGAAAGGCACTATATACATGCGTGTCTATTGTTTTACGTTTTACTACATTGAGAAGGCTTTGGCTTTAATGCCAATTTCCTAACAGTAGTTGACTGCAGAAAGAAAGCAAGGTGAGGAAGAAATCACAACCATTTTGTTTTATTGGATTCTTTGGCCATCAATGCCGTTCTTGTCACGTATCTTACATTATTATATATAACTGTATCCTAACATGCTATACATGACTGTAATAAGATATGACCTGTAACCACCAGCATACCTTACCACCAGGGGTGCACTTGCAAGAGACAGGTATATAAGGACAGGTCTCAGGCAAGTGCAGCATTCCAGAGCTGTGAAATAAAGGTGCAGGTCCAGAGTGACCTTGACTGCACTACATGCCTCGTGTGAATCTGTACTGAGGGGACAGGACTTTACAATGGCGACGAGTTACGGGATTACAGAATCCACAGAATGGCGAACAACGGATCAGATGAAAAGTACAATGCGGGAGACAATTGGGAGGACTTTATAGAAAGGCTCCAGCAAAGGTTTGTAACCAAAGACTGGTTAGGTGACGATAAGGCAGACAAGAGAAGAGCCCATCTCTTGACCAGCTGTGGCTCGAAAACATACGCTTTAATGAAGGATCTGTTGGCACCCGAGAAACCAGCAAGCAAGTCGTTTGAAGAATTGAGCACACTGCTAAGAGACACCTGAAGCCAGTGAGCAGCCTACACATGGCCAGACACAGGTTCTACATCTACAGACGCTGTGTGGGCCAGAGCATACCCGACTTCGTGGCGGAACTTCGGAGGTTGGCTGGTTTATGTGAGTTTTCCGATGAACTGAGGAGAGAAATGCTGAGAGACTTTTTCATTGAAGGAATAGGCCACGCAGACATATTCCGAAAGCTCATAGAGACCAAGAACCTGACCTTAGAGGCAGCAGCACTGGTTGCACAGACATTCTTGGTAGGGGAAGAAGAAACGAGGTTGATTTACAATGCAGGTATGACAACTAACAAAATATCGGAAGAAGAAGTTCACAGCACTAAACAAGCTGCTACCCCCACACACAGACAAAACCGGGAGAACAGGCTCTCGACAGCAGGCAGAAGCCATCAAGGGCCACAGGAACGGCCGTTCACACCTCATCAACCCACAATGCGAGCAATCAACTACAAACTGAGAGAAACTCAAGAGAGATCAGCCAGACGCAGCTCATTCTTTGGGAACTCTTTGAACAATGGAACAGGTCTGTGCTGGAGGTGTGGGGGTGGGCACTCGTCAAGGGGATGTCAATTTCAGCAGGCTGTTTGCAGAAATTGTGAATATACAGGGCATTTGGCCCGCATGTGCAAAAAAACAGCAGCTCGACTGGTATACAAATCGGATGGGTCTGAAAGCGGACCAGAAGATGGTGGGGACAATACCCGGGACACCGGTGTACAGCGGGTCAACACGATCAATGGCCGCTGCTCCTACAACAGGATGCCTCCTATAATGATCAACAGGATATCTGTCAACATGGAGCTGGATACGGGAGCGAGTGAATCTCTCATGGGCGCTCAACAATTTGAACAACTGTGGCCGCATAAAAGAGACAGACCAAAACTCACAAGGGTCGACACCACACTAAGGACCTATACCAAAGAAATCGTACCAGTCCTCGGCAGCGCCATGCTCTCTGTCACACACAAAGGGACAGTGAACCAACTTCCCCTATGGATTGTCCCCGGAGACCCCCCAGCACTGCTGGGGAGAAGCTGGCTGGCAAAACTAAACTGGAAATGGGATGATGTCCATGCCATGTCATGAGAGGAACAGACCTCCTGCTCAACAGTTATAAAGCGATTTGAACATCTCTTTCAGCCAGGTGTGAACACTTTCAAAGGGGCCAAAGTCAAAATCTACATCACACAGGATGCTAGACCGGTCCATCACAAGGCCAGAGCTGTATCCTATGTGATAAGGGAAAAGATTGAACATGAACGAGACAGGCTTCTGCGGGAAGGCATTATATCACCTGTGGAATTTAGTGACTGGGCAAGTCCCATCATCCCAGTCATGAAGCCTGATGGATCCGTACGAATCTGTGGGGACTACAAATCTACCATAAACAGAGTCTCCCTGCAGGACCAATACCCGCTGCCCAGAGCAGAGGACTTATTTGCCACATTGGCTGGAGGTAAACTTTTCTCAAAATTAGACCTCACATCTGCGTATATGACACAAGAATTGACCGAGGAATCCAAGCTAGTCACCACCATCAACACACATCGAGGCCTTTTCATGTACAATCGATGCCCATTCGGCATCAGGTCGGCAGCTGCCATATTCCAGCACAACATGGAGAGTCTGCTCAAGTCCATCCCGGGGACGGTTGTATTTCAAGACGACATACTTATCACAGGCAGGGACGCCGACTCCCATCTCCGTAATTTGGAGGAAGTACTAAAGCGGTTGAATCGGGTAGGCCTATGAGTCAAGAAATCCAAGTGCCTGTTTCTCGCACCCGAGGTTGAATTTTTGGGCAGAAGGATTGCCGCTGATGGAATCCGCCCAACAGAGTCCAAAACAGAAACAATTCGCCTGGCACCCAGGCCCCGGAATGTCTCAGAACTGCGCGCCTTTCTCGGGCTACTCAATTACTTTAGGAACTTTATGCAGAACTTAAGCACGCTGCTGGAGCCTCTCCACGTGCTACTCAGGAAGGGGTGCGATTGGTTTTGGGGTGACGCCCAGGAACGCGTCTTCAATAAGGCACGCAACCTTGTGTTCCAACAGTGTTTTGACTTTCTTTGACCCAGGTAAAAAGTTAGTTCTCACATGCGATGCGTCAGTGTATGGGGTCGGGTGCGTTTTGGAACATGTCAATAGTGCGGGCAAATTACAACCCATAGCTTATGGGTTTCACTTTCGCGGGCGGAGCGCGGGTACGGAATGGTAGAGAAGGAGGCGCTCGCGTGCGTGTATGGTGTCAAAAAGATGCACCAATACCTTTTCGGGGCCAAGTTCGCGTTAGAAACCGACCACAAGCCCCTCACCTCCCTCCTATCCGAGAGCAAGACAATAAACGGCAACGCCTCGGCGCGAATTCAACGGTGGGCATCATGCTGGCGTCCTACGACTACACAATAAGGCACAGACCAGGCACAGACAACTGTGCCGACACACTCAGCAGGCTACCCCTGGCGACCACGGAAGGGTCTGACGAACAGGACTGTGAGATAGTCATGGCAATCAATACCTTTGAGTCCACAGGGTCGCCCATGAAGGCTCGCCAAATCAGAGCCTGGACGGCCAGCGACCCCACGTTATCCTTAGTGAAAAGATGTGTCCTAACCGGTGACTGGGCAGAGGCTCGCGATGCCTGCCCCGAGGAATTAAAACCCTTTCACAGGCGCATGCATGAGCTATCACTACAAGCAGACTGCCTGATGTGGGGCAGCCGAGTAGTCATGCCTCTGCGAGGCAGAGAGGCATTTGTCTGGGAGCTCTACCGCGAGCACCCAGGGATCGTTCTCATGAAGGCCATAGCCAGATCCCACGTCTGGTGGCCTGGTATTGACTCGGACTTGGAGCTCTGCGTCCGAAGGTGCACCATTTGTGCCCAACTCAGCAATGCCCCCAGGGAGGCTCCACTGAGCCCCTGGCCCTGGCCTACCAAACCGTGGTCGCGGGTGCACGTAGACTATGCGGGCCCATTCATGGGCAAAATGTTTCTCGTAGTTGTAGATGCATTTTCAAAGTGGATCGAATGCACCATTTTAAACTCGAGCACAACCTCCATCACTGTGGAGAGCCTCGCAACCATGTTTGCAACGCACGGAATCCCTGACACATTGGTCAGTGACAATGGTCCGTGCTTCACCAGTGCAGAATTCCAAGACTTTATAATTGACCACGGCATAAATCACGTCAAGACGGCACCGTTCAAGCCGGTCTCCAACAGCCAGGCGGAGAGAGCAGTGCAAATCATTAAACAAGGCATGCTTAAAATCCAAGGTCCCACGCTGCAGGGTCACCTGTCGCGACTGCTGCTGGCAAACAGATCTCGTCCGCACTCACTGACTGGGATCCCCCCACGCAACTGTTGATGAAAAGGACTTTAAAAACAAGGCTCTCATTAATCGTCCCAGACATGCACGAAATCGTTGAGGCAAAGCGCCGTAAGCTGACTGAATACCATGACAGAAATTTGAGGGGGAGATGGAATGAAATGGGGGACAAAGTGCTTGTGCTAAACTATGGCAGGGGTCCCAAATGGCTTGCAGGGACAGTAACGGGCAAGGAAGGAAACAGGCTACTGGTAGTACAAATGGACAATGGCAAAACCTGCCGGAGGCATGTAGACCAAGTCAAAAGCAGATTTACCAACAACACTGCGGAACCAGAGGCAGACTACAATGTGGAACTCGCACCACACCTGGTGGACAGACAGAGGGAACAACCTGAGGAAAGGGCAATCCCAACAGACAGCCCAGGGGAGTCAACAACAATCACACCAATCGAAACAGACAGCCCAGGCGAGATACCAGCAACCACACCCAAAGAAAAACAGACACCAAGGCAAACAACTGAACCACAACTCAGACGCTCCACGCGAGAGCGTAGACCACCTGAGAGACTGAACCTATAAAGACAATAAGACCTTGGGGGAGGATGATGTCATGTATCTTACATTATTATACATATTGTATCCTAACATGCTATACATGACTGTAATAAGATATGACCTGTAACCACCAGCATACCTTACCATTAGGGGTGCACTTGCAAGAGACAGGTATATAAGGACAGGTCTCAGGCAAGTGCAGCATTCCAGAGCTGTGAAATAAAGGTGCAGGTCCAGAGTGACCTTGACTTCACTACATGCCTCATGTGAATCTATACTGAGGGGACAGGACTTTACAGTTCTTGAGCGGCCTGCTCGAAGGTGGAAGAAGCTGCCTGTTGACCAGTCTCCCTTCAGTTCTCCTTCCGCTCCAAAGTCTGAAATCCCAAAACCTGAAGGGCCCAAATTCTTTTACATAAGAACATAAGAAATAGGAGCAGGAGTAGGCCATATGGCCCCTCAAGGCTGCTCCGCCATTTTATAAGATCATGGCTGATCTGATCATGGACTCAGGTCCACTTCCCTGCCCACTCTCCAAAACAACTTATCCCCTTATCATTTAAGAAACTGTCTCACTCTCTCTTAAATATATTCAATGTCCCAGCTTCCACATCTCTCCGAGGCAGCGAATTCCACAGATTTACAACCCTCTGAGAGACAAAATTTCTCCTCATCTCAGGTTTAAATGGGCGGCCCCTATTTTAAGATTATGCCCTCTAGTTCTAGTCTCCCCCATCAGTGGAAACATCCTCTCTGCATCCACCTTGTCAAGCCCTCTCATAATCTTATACGTATCGATAAGATCACCTCTCATTCTTCTGAATTCCAATGAGTGGAGGCCCAACCTACTCAACTTTTCCTCATAAGTCAACCCCCTCATTCCCGAAATCAACCTAGTGAACCTTCTCTGAACTGCCTCCAAAGCAAGTATATCCTTTTGTAAATATGGAAACCAAAACTGCACGCAGTATTTTAGGTGTGGCCTCACCAATACCCTGTATAACTGTAGCAAGACTTCCCTGTTTTTATACTCCATCCCCTTTGCAATAAAGGCCAAGATACCATTGGTCTTCCTGATCACTTGCTGTACCTGCATACTAACCTTTTGTGTTTCATGTACAAGTACCCCCAGGTCCCGCTGTACTGCAGAACTTTGCAATCTTTCTCCATTTAAATAATAACCTGTTCTTTCATTTTTTTCTGACAAAGTGCATACCTCACACTTTCCAACATTATACTCCCATCTGCCAAATTTTTTCCCACTCATTTAGCCTGTCTATGTCCTTTTGCAGATTTTGTGTGTCCTCCTCACACATTGCTTTTCCTCCCATCTTTGTATTGTCGGCAAACTTGGCTATGTTACACTTGGTCTCTTCCTCCAAGACATTAATATAGATTGTAAATAGTTGGGGTCCCAGCACTGATCCCTGCGGCAATGAAATCTTGGAATGTTACTGTGAGCAAGCCAGGAGAAAAATCATAAGGCATTAAAACATTGTGTTTTTTTTCATTTTCCTTGAACACTTTCATTTATTAGTTGCATTAATATTGGAGATATGAAAAAAGGCTGCTTGACGAACAGGTCAAGAATCATCCAATCAGATACAAAGAGTCTGTTTGTTTTCCAATTGGCCGTGGGAAGGTGAACTGCTGCAAGGATGGACATGTTGGGTAACCAATGGTGGGAGAGTGGAGGCGGGTGATTGGAGAAAGAAAGAAAGACTTGCATTTCTATAGCGCATTTCACGACCACCGGACGTCTCAAAGTGCTTTACAGCCAATTAAGTATTTTTGGAGTGTCGTCACTGTTGTAATGTGGGAAATGCAGCAGCCAATTTGCGCACAGCAAGCTCCCACACACAGTAATGTGATAATGACCAGATAATCTGTTTTTGTTATGTTGATTGAGGGATAAATATTGGCCCCAGGACACCGGGGAGAGCTCCCTTGCTCTTCTTAGAAACAGTGCCATGGGATCTTTTACGTCCACCTGAGAGAGCCAGACGTGGCCTCGGTTTGTCACATCTGAAAGACGGCACCTCTGACAGTGCAGCATTCCCTCAGCACTGCATTCGAGTGTCAGCCTCGTTTTATGTTCTCAGGTTCCTGGAGTGGGACTTGAACCCACAACCTTCTGACCCAGAGGTGAGTGTGCTACCCACTGAGCCACAGCTGACACAGAGGTGAGTGGTCATGTGATGATACCTCCAGGATTACATCCAGTCAGAGTTGGTAACCGAAAATCTGATGGGGGCAAGGGCCATTAAAATCGAACACAGGGACAGGAGGTCATTCAACCCCTGTAGCCTGATCCGCCATTCATTGAAATCATGGCTGATTTGTGACCCAACTCCATGTACCTGCATTTGTCCCATATCCCTTAATACCTGTGGTTAACAAAAATCTGTTCATCTCAGATTTAAAATTAACCATTGTCCTAGCATCAATTGCTGTTTGCGGAAAATCGTTCCAAAGTTGGAGATAGACGTCAACACTTCAGCGGTCCATGGCAGGAGTCGGGGCTTTCTTGATGGTTCTCATTGAAGTCAATACGATCGAAACATCCCAGGAGTAGTTTTTATTTAAACATTATTTACCCTTCAATCTTTCCATTCTTGCTGTAATTTATAACTTATGTTGTAATTCATCTACTGAAAATGTTGTATTCTACAAAATATAAAGATTGAAATATTTTATTTGGCACTTGGGGGATACTGAGGCAGTCAACTGAGGTCAGTGCAATAACATTTGCAAACAAGGGGGAAATATCATGTGATCAAACATCACGTGATTAGTGTCACGTGATCAAAATGCCACATGATCAAACATCACGTGATTGGTGTCGCATGATCGAATGCCATGTGATCAAACATCACGTGACTAGTGTCCCGTGATCAAATGTATATCACATGACAAAACTTCCAGGAATACATCCAACCAGAGTTGGCAATGATAAGTACTTCAGACACAGAGTGAGGAATGGAACATACCTCTCAATAGAGGGGTGGAGCTAAAACCCAGTAATAATTAAACAAACAAACAATTCAATGTGACAATGGGGAAACATTAAGATCAATCAGGATGGATAAATTAAGATGGACCAAATGGCCTTCACCATCTGCAATTATTTTGTGATCTTGTATGAACCTATCATGCTGACCTTGTTGTTGTCACTTTATTGAAATGTTTTAAATTCTAAACCTGGTAATTACCACACTGTGACAAGATGGCTGCATGATTAAGTCAAATTCAGGTTTTATTTTATATGATTATTGGATTTCCCAGGATGTTGAAGCGATGTTTTGCTATCATCTGTGATTCTGTCCATTTGTTTCCTTGAAAGCTGTGAATCATATCCATATCCCTTGATATCCTCACCTCACAAAAACCTATCCATCTCAGTCTTGAAAGCTCCAATTGTCCTAGATTCCACAGCCTTTTGGGGGAGAGAGTTCAAAAATGTTCACGACCCTTTGTGTGGAAAAATGCTTCCTGTTCCCCCACTAGAGGAAATAGTTTCACTGTATCTACCCCATCAAATCCCTTTATCATTTTGAATACTTCGATTAGATCACCCCTTAGTCTTCTACACTCAAGGAAATATAAGCCAAATTTATGCAACCTGTCCTTATAGTTTAATCCTTGAAGCCCCGGTATCATTCTGGTGAATCTGCGCTGCACCCCCTCTGTCATGTATGTAGACCATGTATACTAACTGTATAGTCACATAAGATGTGCCACCAGAGGGCACTGCGGTGGGAGACCTGAGGGTCACCTGCATAGGTGTGCAGGGTCCAGTATAAAAGACTGCCTCACTCTGGAGTTACAATCAATGGGACTAAGGTCACAACAGCTCAAGTACAATACCAGACCTCGTGGAGTCATTCAGAAGAGTATTAAAGACATAACACCCTCCAAGGTCAATATATCCCTCCTGAGGGATGCTGCCCAGAACGGAACCCAGTTTTCCAGATGGGGTCTGACCAAGTCTCTGTACAATTGAAGCATAACATCCTTCCTTATGTATTTTATCGTCCTTGAGATAAAAACCAACATTCTATCAGCCTTCTTGATTACGTTTTGTGGCTGTGCACAGCTTTTAGTGATTTGTGTACCTGAACACCCAAATCCCTTTGATCCTCCACAACTCAGAGTCTTTCACCATTAACAAAATGTTCCTATTGATCTTTCTGGGATGCAAAGTAGATGATCTCCAACTTCCCCAGCTTGAACCTTTTACCAAGTACGATAGCATAGTGGTTATGTTACTAGACTAGTAACAGAGGCTGGACTAATAATCCAAAGGCTCAAGTTCAAATCCCAACACGGCAGCTGGGGAATTTAAATTCAGTTAATGAAATAAACCTGGAATTAAAAACCTTGTGTCAGTAATGGTGACCATGAAATTACCAGCTTGTTGGAAAAAAACCCCACTGGCTCACTAATGTCCTTTAGCAAAGGAAATCTGCCGTCCTTCCCTGGTCTGGCCTATATGTTACTCAGGCCCACAGCAATGTGCTTGATTCTTAACTGCCCTCTGAAATGACCTTCGACACTGTAAACCGGGAGGGATTGTGAAACGTCCTCTAAAAATTCGGCTTCTCTCAAAAGTTCATCACAATCATCCACCTGCTTCACGATGAGGGAGTTAGATATGGCCCTTATGGCTAAAGGGATCAAAGGGTATGGAGAGAAAGCAGGAAAGGGGTACTGAGGGAATGATCAGCCATGAATGGTGGTGCAGGCTCGAAGGGCTGAATGGCCTACTCCTGCACCTATTTTCTATGTTTCTATGCAAGCTGTGATCCTGACCAAAGGATCCCCCATAGACCCAATACATGTTCGGACCATCGCACCAACGCTCTTCTCGACCTTCCTTACTGCAATGCTCCATCTCACCCTCAGTAAGTTCCCCGCTGGAGTGGAGCTAATCTACAGAAACAAACGGGAAACTGTTCAACCTCCAGTCCAGATCCAAAGTCGTCCCATCCTCTGTCATTGAACTACAGTACGCAGACGATGCTTGTGTTTGTGCACACTCTGCGGTCGAACTCCAAGTCATCGTTAAACCGTCACTGAAGCGTGCAAGAGTATGGGCCTTACACTAAACATCCATAAGGCAAAGGTTTTCGACCAACCTGACCCCGACACACAGCACTGCCCCCGATTATCAGGATCCATGACGAGGCCCTGGACAACGTGGACCATTTTGCATACCTCGGGAGCCTACTGTCAACAAGGACAAATGTCGATGACGAAGTCCAACACCGCCTTCAATGTGCCAGTGCAGCCTACGGTCGCCTGAGGAAAGGGGTGTTTGAAGACCAGGACTTCAAACCCGGCACCAAGCTCATGATCTACAGAGCAGTAGTGATACCCGCCCTCCTATATGCTTCAGAGACATGGACTATGTACAGCAGGCACCTCAAAGCACTGGAGAAGTACCACCAGCGCTGCCTCCTCAAGATGCTGCAAATCCATTGGCAGGACAGACGCACCAACGTCGGTGTTCTCGCTCAGGCCAACATCCCCAGCATCGAAGCATTGACCACGCTCGAGCAGCTCCGTTGGGCAGGCCACATTGTCCGCATGCCCGATGCTAGACTCCCAAAACAAGCGCTCTACTCGGAGCTTCTACACGGCAAGCGAGCCACAGGTGGGCAGAGGAAACGCTTCGAGGACACCCTCAAAGCCTCCTTGAAAAAATGCAACATCCCCACCAACACCTGGGAATCCCTGGCCGAAGACCGCCCAAAGTGGAGGAAAAGCATCCGGGAAGGCGCTGAACACCTCGAGTCTCGTCACCGAGAGCAAGCTGAAGCCAAGCGTCGACAGCGGAAGGAGTGTGCGGCAACCCAGGCACCCCACCCACCCGTCCCTCCAACCACCGTCTGCTCCTGTGACAGAGACTGTAGGTCCCGCCTTGGACTCTTCAGTCACCTGAGAACTCATTGTTAGTGTGGGAGCAAGTCATCCTCGACTCCGGGGGACTGGCTGAGAAGAGGAAGAAGCGAGACACTCAGTTGTATCAAACTGCTACAACAAAGTCAGCACTGTGGGAGCACCTTGCCTCACAAGGACTGCAGCAGTCCCACCACCAGCTCAAAGGCCATCAGGGAACGGGCAACAAATGCCAGCCTTGCCAGCAACGCCCACATCCTATGAACGAATAAATAAAACTTCCTCGGCCACACTTTTGCACACTCACTTTATTTGTCTATGTCCCTTTTGAACTTCCTCCTCCCATCCACACAACGTAATGTGCCCCCTAACTTTGTGTCATCTGCAAACTGGGAGACGAGCTCGGGGAATGGGCTTTGAAATGTTTGATTTTTTTTCCTTGGGAAGGGAGAAGGATGAGAAAATTACTGTCATTTTCATCACGATAACATCCTATGCAAATGAGACTTTTTTGTTGTGATTTGCAATATTGAGTTGTGTGAATGTAAACAAATGAGTTTGACAAACACCTATTCGTGAAGACCTTCATAAAATTGGTGATAATGAGTGTTTCCTGTTTCATTCAGGTTTGGGCTGATAAGTGGCAAGTAACATTCACCCCACACAAGTACCAGGCAATAACCATCTCCAACAAGAGTGTCTAACCACCACCCCTTGACATTACTGTTATGTATGTATAATTTATGTACTGTAACACTAGATCAGTGATGCTGGTAACACTAACGTAAAAGATGCAATCAACAAATGCAAATATATAAATGTATTGTTGAATAGTGATGCTGGTAATAGTAATAAAAAAAATGTAACTAACAAATGCAAGTATCTAAATGTAACCTTGCACAGAGATGCTGATAGTACACGTGAAAATGATGTAATTGACAAATGCGAAAATGTAAAGACAAATAACAATGTAAAGTCAGCTGATTACGGTTGGAGCCAATGTATCATGGATGCTAATGATGAAATGAGATATGATGCTAGGTTCTATATGCACACCGACAAAGCCAAAGGTAACCCCCCGTGGGAAGCACCCAGGTCCAGCGGGCTACCCGATCATGTAGCCTGCGCCTCTGGGACCAATGTGATGCCCCAGAGAGGGTGGCCACACACACTGCAGGGCCAGCGATCAATGGATGGCACAGGTACCACCACTGGCACCCTGTCCCAGACTGGCCCTACCCACCCTGGTCACCAGGGCCAGCACCGGGAGCAAGAGGCCAGCACCCTCCAGCCCTCCCGGTGGGACCTGGGATGTCCAGACTTCCACCACCAATGAAAGGCAGCAGGGAGACCCAGCAGCCCTCAAAGGAGATCAGGGAGGCCACACATTCCTGTGTCTCTGCCCACCACTAAATGTCCTCACCCATCTGCATCCATACTCCAAGGGTCAGACCGCAATACCACGATGTACCCTACCCGTAATATGTACTTGCTCCACCACTACTGAACTCTAAAACAGTGACATAACCAATCCGAATCTTTATTCTCTGTACATGTATGCCAATGCAGGTGTTGAGCCACACACATGGTCTATGTATCGGGGGGAAAATGGATATATGTAGCCATGGACACATGGATCAAACCCAGAACTCACACAACCCTCATCACAATCTCCAACCGTTCACTGCCGACCACTTCCCAATGTCGTGGCAATAATGATTTGGGGGTCCACAGGGAGAGAGCCATTCCCAAGCAAAGACAAAGTGCAAGGACTTTAGGCACTTAAGTCGAGGGCCAGAGCACACAGTGCAAAAGCCTGTGGCACAAGACTTAGGGGGGAGTGTTGTTATGTATGTATAATGTATGTACTGTAACACTAGACCACTGAATGTATCTTCACACTGTATACACCATACCTGTACCAGCAGAGGGTGCTACTGGCGGAGACCTAAGGGAGGTAACCAAGTATAAAAGGGAGCTCACCTCATTGTGTCCTCACTCTTGGAGCTGCAATAAATGGACTAAGGTCACTACAGTTCAAGTACTATACCCTTACCTCGTGGAATCATTATTAGAGTGCTTGCATCTGGGAGGCGAGCTCGGGGAATGGGTTTTAAAATGTTTGATTTTTTCCTTGGAAAGGAGAAGGATGAGAAAATTACTGTCATTTTCATCACGATAACATCCTATGCAAATGAGACTTTTTTGTTATGATTTGCAATATTGAGTTGTGTGAAGGTAAACAAATGAGTTCGCCAAACACCTATTCATGAAAACCTCCATAAAATTAGTCATAATGAGTGTTTCCTGTTTCATTCAGGCTTGGGCTGATAAGTGGCAAGTAACATTCACCCCACACAAGTGCCAGGCAATGACCATCTCCAACAAGCGAGAGTCTAACCACCGCCCCTTGACATTCAACAGAATTCCCATCGCCGAATCCCCCACCATCAACATCCTGGGGGTCACCATTGACCAGAAACTTAACTGGACCAGCCACATAAATACTGTGGCAACAAGAGCAGGTCAGAGGCTGGGTATTCTGCAGCAAGTGTCTCACCTCCTGACTCCCCAAAGCCTTTCCACCATCTACAAGGCACAAGTCAGGAGTGTGATGGAATACTCTCCACTTGCCTGGATGAGTTGCAGCTCCAACAACACTCAAGAAACATGACATCATCCAGGACAAAGCAGCCGCTTGATTGGCACCCCATCCACCACATTCAACATTCACTCCCTCCACCACCGGCGCACCGTGGCTGCAGAGTTTACCATCTACAAGATGCACTGCAGCAACTCGCCAAGGTTTCTTCGGCAGCACCTCCCAAACCCGCGACCTCTACCCCCTAGAAGGACAAGGGCAGCAGGCGCATAGGAACACCACCACCTCCACGTTCCTCTCCCAGTCACACACCATCCTGACTTGGAAATATATTGGCCGTTCCTTCATCGTCGCTGGGTCACAATCCTGGAACTCCCTCCCTAACAGCACTGTGGGAGCACCTTCACCACACGGACTGCAGCGGTTCAAGAAGGCGGCTCGCCACCACCTTCTCAAGGGGCAATTAGGGATAGGCAATAAATGTCGGCCTTGCCAGTGATGCCCACATCCCAGGAATGAATAAAAATAATGGTCAAGCTGACCATTTGGGTAATGTTACCAAATGAAGGAATATCTATCAACGCTCACTGCAGGATTTGAAAAAACTGTGGTCACCACAGAAAGTTGAAAATGTGCATTCACTTCTTTGACAGCAAACTGAGTAAACGTATCACCTGATTTAATACTAACCATCTCAGAGCAGAAGGTCTCACGTTTGACCCATCCTAAAATCTCGAGTGGGACTATGACCCCACAATCTTCTAACTCAGAGGTTAGAGTGCTACCCACTGAGCCATGTCTGACAATGGTAGCGCAAAGGAAATTGGGGATGCACAAGGGGCCAGAATTGGAGGAACACAGAGTTCGCAAAGGGTTGTAGGGCAGGAGGAGGTCACAGAGATAGAGAGGGTCAAGGCCATGGAGGGATTTGAAAAGAAAGATGAGAATTTTAAATTCGATTGCTAAACCGGGAGCCAATTTATGTCAGCGAGCACAGGGGTGATGGGTGAGTCGTCCTGGTTATTTCTTGCCACTGGACCAAGACCTAGTTCTGTCAAGCCCATGTGGTGGCTGGGGTGCAACGGCCACTGTTATATATATGTAAACCTGTAAATACCTTGTTTAACCACCAGAGGGCTCATCCCCTGAAGTCCCAATGGATCCCACAATCCCTTGGGAGCACCTGTAAGGAGGCCTCACAGGCTGGAGAGGCACTCTGGAGACCTGTAATAAAGGACTACGGTCACACATTACTTTGAACTTACAGTATCTGGTCAGATTCTTTATTCAAGACATAACAGCCACCACACATTAAAAAAATCCACGCACGGGTGTCTTCCACGCTTTAGGATGTAGTTCAGGATCCGGAATATCATTGAAACACCTGTGAACTCATCCGTTCTCGGCTTGGAAGCAAGTCATCCTCGTTTCGAGGGATCGCCTGTGATGATGATGGGTGAAAGGGGCTTGGACTAAGTATGGAACAGGATCGCTGGCTAATATTGATCCTGAAGACAACTATTGAATCCCAGCCGCTGCTCCAGATCCAACACTCCACTGCGGGAGAGTTGTACTGTCGGAGGTGTCATCTTTTGGATGAGATGTTAAACCGAGGCTCCATCTGTTCTCTTGGGTAGACATAAAAGATCCCATGGCGCTATTTCGAAGAAGAGCAGGGGAGATATACCTTGTGTCCTGGTGAACTTTATCCCTCGATCAACATCACGATAAACAGATTATGGGGTCATTATCACCTTGCTGTTTGTGGGAGCTAGCTGTGTGCAATTTGGTTGCTGCCTTTCTTACACTTCAAAAAGTACTTCATTGGCTGTAAACTGCTTTGGCAGGTACTGAGGCCATGAAAGGCGCTATAAAAATGTAAGTTCTTCCTTTATATATAATTCTTCTTATATGTAGTTCTTCCCTTTATTTTAATGGCCTTATGGGTGGGATTGGCACCAGTTAGAACCATAGAATCATAGAATAGTTACAGCAAGACCATTCGGCCCATCGAGCCCGTGCCCACTCTCTGCAAGAGCACCTCAGCTAGTCCCACTCCCCCGCCCTTTCCCAGTACCCTGCAATTTTTTTTCTTTTGGCTACTTATCCAACTCCATCTTGAAAGTAGTGATTGAGTCTGCCTCCACCACCTTTTCAGGCCATGCATTGCAGATCCTAACCACTTGCTGCAGAAAAATGTTTTTTTTTATGTCACTTTTGGTTCTTTTGCCAATCACCTTAAATCTGTGTCCTCTGGTTTCTCTCTATCTACTCTGTCCAGACCCCTCATGATTTGAAGACTTTGATCAAATCTCCTCTCAACCTTCTCTGCTCCAAGGAGAACAACCCCAGCTTCTCCAGTCTATCCCCGTCACTGAAGTCCCTCATCCCTGGAACCATTCTTGTAAATCTTTTCTGCGCCCTCTCTAAGGCCTTCACATCCTTCCTAAAGTGTGGTGCCCAGAATTGGACACAATCCTTCTTACGGTTCACTATACTTCCAAGTTTTGTGTCATCTGCAAATTTTGAAATTGTGCCCTGTAGACCTACATCCAAATCAATAATATATATCTAGAAAAACAGTGGCCCTAGTACCAACCTCTGCAGAACACCGCTGTATGCCTCCCTCCAGTCCGACAAACAACTGTTCACCACTACTCTCTCTTTCCTGTCACTGAGCCAATTTTGTATCCAGGCTGCCACTGCCCCTTTTATTCCATGGGCTTCAACTTTGCTGGCAAGCCTATTATGTGGCACTTTATCAAACGCCTTTTGGAAATCCATGTACACCACGTCAACCGGATTGCCCTCATCAACCCTTTCCTTTGCCTCATCAAAAAACTCAATCAAGTTGGTTAAACACGATTTGCCTTTAACAAATCCGGGCTGACTTTTCTTAATTAATCCACACTTATCCAACTGTTACTTTTGTCCCGATTATTGTTTCTAGAAGCTTCCCCATTTCCGAGGTTAAACTGACTGGCCGGTAGTTGCTGGGTTTATCTTTACACCCTTTTTTGAGCAAGGTTGTAACATTTGCAATTCTCCAGTTAAAACCATACAGAAATTATTTGCAGTTGAAGATACCTTTGGGAGGCAGGGGGAATAAAACCTGCACTGACTCACTCTATCTCAAAGCACTTCTGGGCCGCAGTTCCATTTCATTCTTCGCCTCATCTGGCGCTTTGACAAAAAAAAACGTTTTTCTTCCTTTCAGGTATCAAGGATCAATGAGCTTCATAAGTGTTATGTATGTAACCCTAGGCAACCTGTATCACACCACCACCAGAGGGCCTACCTGTTGGAGTCCCAAGGGATCCCAGCATCCCTTGGGAGCACTGTATATGAGCAGGCCTCCCACGCTGTACCAGCACTCTGGAGTTTAATCAAAGGAGCTAAGGTCACACTTATTCATTGCATACAGTACTCAGTTTCATCCTTTATTATGAGCGTAACAATTGGCGACGAGGTAACGAATAACCGCGCAAAAATGCAAAGAACTGTATCCTGGAGAAATTCTTAGAAGGGGACGATTGGGAAGCCTTTGTGGAGCGACTCGATCAATACTTCGTGGCCAACGAGCTGGGAGGGAACGAGAACGCTACCAAACGAAGGGCGATCCTCCTTACCGTCTGTGGGGCAATAACCTATGGCCTCATGAAGAATCTTCTTGCTCCGGTGAAACCAACAACCAAATCCTATGAAGAGTTATGTACGCTAATCCGGGAGCACCTAAATCCGAAGGAACGCGTTTTGATAGCAAGGCATCGATTCTACACGTGTCAACGGTCGGAGGGCCAGGAAGTGGCGAGCTACGTCGCTGAACTAAGGCGCCTCGCGGAAATTGCGAATTCAATGGATTCCTTGAACAAATGCTAAGAGACTTTTTTGTGCTTGGCATTGGCCATGAGGTTATCCTTCGCAAACTATTGACTGATGAAACATCGAATCTGAGCCAAGCCATAACGATAGCCCAGGCATTTATGTCCACCAGTGATAACACCAAACAAATTTCGCAGCATTAAGAGGTTTTGGCTAGTACTGTGCACATTTTCATTTTCAAGCAGGAATGCATATGGCAGAACGTACACGCCGGCTGCTGCACGATCTCTGATGACCCAGAGTCCACCATCAAACATTAATGCGAGGCAGTTAACACCTTGTTGTGGAGGTGATCATCGGGCCCATCAATGCTGCTTCAAACACTATGCGTGCAAAGGCTGCAGAACAATGGGACACCCCCAGCGAATATGCAGGCGGGCAGCAAACCCTGCAAACCACCAGGTTGCAGAGGAAGACTGATCCATGGTGGATCAGGCTGAACTAAAGACTCGAACCGAGGAGACAGAAAACATAGAAACATAGAAACATAGAAAATAGGTGCAGGAGTAGGCCATTCGGCCCTTCTAGCCTGCACCGCCATTCAATGAGTTCATGGCTGAACATTCAACTTCAGTACCCCATTCCTGCTTTCTCGCCATACCCCTTGATCCCCCTAGTAGTAAGGACCTCATCTAACTCCTTTTTGAATATATTTAGTGAATTGGCCTCAACAACTTTCTGTGGTAGAAAATTCCACAGGTTCACCACTCTCTGGGTGAAGAAGTTCCTCCGCATCTCGGTCCTAAATGGCTTACCCCTTATCCTTAGACTGTGACCCCTGGTTCTGGACTTCCCCAACATTGGGAACATTCTTCCTGCATCTAACCTGTCTAACCCCGTCAGAATTTTAAATGTTTCTATGAGATCCCCTCTCATTCTTCTGAACTCCAGTGAATACAAGCCCAGTTGATCCAGTCTTTCTTGATAGGTCAGTCCCGCCATCCCGGGAATCAGTCTGGTGAACCTTCGCTGCACTCCCTCAATAGCAAGAATGTCCTTCCTCAGGTTAGGAGACCAAAACTGTACACAATACTCCAGGTGTGGCCTCACCAATGCCCTGTACAACTGTAGCAACACCTCCCTGCCCTTGTACTCAAATCCCCTTGCTATGAAGGCCAACATGCCATTTGCTTTCTTAACCGCCTGCTGCACCTGCATGCCAACCTTCAATGACTGATGTACCATGACACCCAGGTCTCTTTGCACCTCCCCTTTTCCTAATCTGTCACCATTCAGATAATAGTCTGTCTCTCTGTTTTTACCACCAAAGTGGATAACCTCACATTTATCCACATTATACTTCATCTGCCATGCATTTGCCCACTCACCTAACCTATCCAAGTCGCTCTGCAGCCTCACAGCATCCTCCTCGCAGCTCACACTGCCACCCAACTTAGTGTCATCCGCAAATTTGGAGATACTACATTTAATCCCCTCATCTAAATCATTAATGTACAGTGTAAACAGCTGGGGCCCCAGCACAGAACCTTGCGGTACCCCACTAGTCACTGCCTGCCATTCTGAAAAGTACCCATTTACTCCTACTCTTTGCTTCCTGTCTGACAACCAGTTCTCAATCCATGTCAGCACACTACCCCCAATCCCATGTGCTCTAACTTTGCACATCAATCTCTTGTGTGGGACCTTGTCGAACGCCTTCTGAAAGTCCAAATATACCACATCAACTGGTTCTCCCTTATCCACTCTACTGGAAACATCCTCAAAAAATTCCAGAAGATTTGTCAAGCATGATTTCCCTTTCACAAATCCATGCTGACTTGGACCTATCATGTCACCTCTTTCCAAATGCGCTGCTATGACATCCTTAATAATTGATTCCATCATTTTACCCACTACTGATGTCAGGCTGACCGGTCTATAATTCCCTGTTTTCTCTCTCCCTCCTTTTTTAAAAAGTGGGGTTACATTGGCTACCCTCCACTCCATAGGAACTGATCCAGAGTTAATGGAATGTTGGAAAATGACTGTCAACACATCCACTATTTCCAAGGCCACCTCCTTAAGTACTCTGGGATGCAGTCCATCAGGCCCTGGGGATTTATCGGCCTTCAATCCCATCAATTTCCCCAACACAATTTCCCCAACACAAGTGTACGGGGTACACACCTACACCATGAAATGTCCACAAATTCTGTTAAAAGTTGAACTGAACGGAATTCTAGTATCCATGGAACTGGACACGGGTGCGAGTCAGTCTATAATGAGCAAAAAAGGCCTTCGATAGGCTGTGGTGCAACAAGGCACACAGGCCCAAGCTTAGTCCCATTCACACCAAGCTGAGAACTTACACCAAAGAGCTGATCCCTGTAATTGGGAGCACAGAAGTAAACATCTCCTATGATGGAGCAGTGCACGGACTCCCACTATGGATCGTGCCAGAAGATGGCCCCACACTGTTCGGCAGAAGCTGGCTGGGAAAAATCCGCTGGAACTGGGACGACATCCGAGTGCGTTTGTCCGTCGACGACGCCTCATGTGCCCAGGTTCTGAGCAGATTCCCATCGTTGTTTGAGCCAGGCATTGGAAGTTTCTCAGGGGCGAAGGTGCAGATCCACTTGGTTCCCAGTGCACGACCCATCTACCACAAGGCACCGTATATGATGCGAGAGAAAGTGGAAATTGAGCTGGACAGGCTGCAGCGAGAAGGCATCTTCGCACCGGTAGAATTCAACGAGTGGGCCAATCCGATTGTCCCGGTACTCAAAGGTGATGGCACGGTCAGAATTTACGGGGACTTTTAAGTAATGATTAACCGTTTATCGCTACAGGACCAGTACCCACTAACCAAGGCAGATGACCTACTTGCGATCCTGGCTGGAGGAAAGACGTTCACCAAGTTGGACCTGACCTCGACCTACAGGAGCTGGAGGCCTCACCTGCATCAACACGCACAAAGGTCTGTTCATCTATAACAGATGCCCGTTTGGGATTCGTTTGGCCGTGGCAATTTTCCAATAGAACATGAAGAGTCTGTTAAAGTCGGTTCCACGCACCGTGGTTTTCCAGGACGACATACTGGTCACAGTTCGGGACACGATCGAACACTTGACGAACCTGGAAGAGGTTCTAAGTCGGCTAGATTGTGTGGGACTCAGGTTGAAACGCTCGAAATGTGTTTTCCTGGAGCCAGAGGTCGAGTTCTTGGGAAGAAGAATCGCAGCAGATGGCATCAGACCCACCGATGCCAAGACGGAGGCCATCAAGAACGCGCCGAGACCACAGAACATGACGGAGCTGTGATCGTTCCTGGGACTCCTCAACTATTTTGGTCATTTCCTACCCGGGTTAAGCACCTTGCTAGAACCTCTACATGTGCTGCTACGCAAGGGAGATGACTGGGTATGGGGGAAATCACAAGAGGCTGCCTTTGAGAAAGCCAGAAATCTGTTATGTTCAAACAAACTGCTTGTTCTGTATAACCCATGTAAATGATTAGTGCTAGCTTGCGATGCGTCGTCATACAGGGTTGGGTGTGAGTTACAACAGGCTAACGAATCGGGGATTTTGCAACCGGTCGCCAAGGCTGAAAGGGCCGACAGCATGATTGAAAACGAAGCTCTGGCGTGCGTTTACGGGGTGAAAAAAATGCACCAGTATTTGTTTGGTCTCAAGTTTGAGCTAGAAACTGACCATAAGCCGCTCATATCGCTATTCTCAGAGAGCAAAGGGATTAACACCAATACCTCTGCCCACATCGAAAGATGGGCACTCACGCTGTCGGCATACAACTATGTAATCCGCCACAGATCGGACACAGAGAACTGCGCTGATGCTCTCAGTCGGCTACCATTGCCCACCACCGGGGGGGAAATGGCACAGCCTGCAGACTTGCTGTTGGTGATGGATGCATTCGAAAACAAAAAGTCACCCGTTACGGCCCGCCAGATCAGGGCCTGGACCAGCCAGGATCCTTTACAGTCCCTGGTAAAAAAAACTGTGTCCTCCATAGGAGCTGGTCCAGGGTCCCAGCAGAGATGCATGAAGAGATTAAGCCATTCCACAGGCACAAAGACGAAATGTCCTTACAGGCGGACTGTCCTTTGTGGGGTAATCGCGTGGTCTTGCACAAGAAAGGCAGAGAAATGTTCATACGTGACCTACACAGCACCCACCCAGGCATAGTAATGATGAAAGCCAGAGCCAGATCCCATGTGTGGTGGCCCGGCATCGACTCAGATTTAGAGTCATGCGTGCGCCAGTGCAACACTTGCTCTCAACTGAGCAATGCACCCAGGGAGGCACCGCTAAGTTTATGGTTTTGGCCCTCCAATCCGTGGTCTAGGATCCACGTTGACTTTACGGGCCCATTTCTAGGCAAAATGTTCTTGGTTGTTGTGGATGCTTATTCAAAGTGGATTGAATGTATAATAATGTCTGTAAGCATGTCCACTGCCACCATTGAAAGCCTACGAGCTATGTTTGCCACACATGGCCTACCTGATGTCCTTGTCAGAGACAATGGGCCGTGCTTCACCAGCGCTGAATTCAAGGAATTCATGACCCGCAATGGGATCAAGCACGTCACATCTGCCCCGTTCAAGCCCGCATCCAACGGCCAGGCAGAACGAGCAGTACAAACCATCAAGCAAAGCTTGAAACGTGAGTCGGAAGGCTCCCTGCAGACCCGACTGTCACGAGTCCTGCTCAGCTACCGCACCAGACCCCACTCGCTCACCGGGGTTCCCCCAGCCGAGCTGCTCATGAAAAGGGCGCTCAAAACAAGGCTCTCTCTTGTCCACCCTGATCTCCATGATCACACCGAGGGCAGGCGGCATCAACAAAGCATGTACCATGATCGCACAAACTTGTCATGCGATATTGAGGTCAATGACCCTGTGTTTGTGCTCAATTATGGACATGGTCCCTAATGGCTTGCTGACACAGTCATAGCCAAAGAAGGGAGTAGGGTGTTTGAGGTCAAATTGACCAATAGACTAACTTGCAGAAAGCATTTGGACCAAACCAAATTGCGGATCACTAACAGCTACGAGCAACCCGAAGAGGACACCACCAACTTCGACCCACCGATACACACACAAGTGGCAACTGACATCACGGTTGACCAAGAAGCCAAACTCACCATCCCCAGGAGCCCAGCAAGGCCAGCTGCCCAGCAGCCCAGTGAAGAACCAACCAACTCACCCACACCTGCATTTGTACCGAGACGATCGACAAGGGAGCGAAAAGCCCCAGATCATCTCACCCTGTAAATATGTGTACTATTGGCTTTATGAGGGAATGATGCTATGCATGTAACCCTTGGCAACCTGTATCACACCACCACCAGAGGGCTTACCTTTGGAGTCAGGGATCCCAGCATCCCTTGGGAGCACTGTATATAAGCAGGCCTCCCATGCTGTACCAGCACTCTGGAGTTTAATTAAAGGAGCTAAGGTCACACGTACTCATTGCATACAGTACTCAGTTTCATTCTTTATTATGAGCGTAACAATAAGAACATAAAAAATAGGAGCAGGAGTCGGCCATTTGGCCCCTCGAGCCTGCTCTGTCATTCAATACGATCATGACTGATCTGATCTTGGCCTCAACTCCACTTCCCTGCCCGCTCCCCATAACCCTCGACTCCGTTATCGTTCAAAAATCTGTCTACCTCCACCTTAAATATATTCAATGACCCAGCCTCCACAGCTCTCTGGGGTAGAGAATTCTAAAGATCCATGGCCCTATGGGAGAAGAAATTCCTCCTCATTTCCGTTTTAAATGGGCAACACCTTATTCTGAAGCTACGCCCCCTAGTTCTAGATTCCCTCACGAGGAGAAACATCCTCTCTGCATCTACTCTGTCAGGTCCTCTCAGTTGTGTTCTTAGATGCTCTATTAATGACTCCACGAGGCAATTGAACTGTAGTGACCTTAGTCATTTCTTTGTTAACTTCAGAGTGAGGATCACACCTGGTGGCCTATCTTTTATACAAGGCCAGGCACACCTGTACAGGTAACCTACAAGTCTCCCACTGCTGTGCCCTCTGGTGGCATATGTAGGATACATGACAATATGTTTCAATAAGATCACCTCTCATCCTTCTAAACTCCAATGAGTATCAGTCCAGTATGCTCAACCTTTCTTTATAGCAACTCTTGGACACCAACGCCCCAATGTAACCTTCTTCCCCTTCGCTGTCCTCTCACCCTATCCCTCCTTTTAATCTCACCCGTTGCCATGTTTTCACTATCACCTCTGATCCCGAATGATCTCTTCTGCCTTCCACCCTGTCACAGACCTGCTCTCTTGTTCTTTCCCCTTTCCCAGCCTCTGTACTTGTTTAAAACCTGTTACATCTCTAACCCTTTCCAGTTCTGACAAAAGGTCAGTATTTCCACATTTTCAGATTTCCAGCATCCGCAGTATTTAGCTTCTGTAAAACTTGTGTGTTCTTGCTGTGTCCTGCTCTGATCCCAGTATTACAATCCCATTATTACTGCTTGTGATAGATACTGGTCATGTTAGATATATCATTGTTACTGATTGGATTATATTTTGGAAATCCCATGAGCTCGTATCAGCAGTGAAATGGGTAACAAACGCCCACAGATACTGTCATGTTTGTAACCTTCATGTAACTGTAACCTTCATGTAACAACACTGTACACTGTATACACCTAAGAAATGCACACCTTGATCACAGGAAGTGAACTTGTGGGAGACACTCCTCACAGGTCCTACAAACGTTTGAGTCACTATTTCAACCTGGTGTCAGGACTTTCAAAGGTACCAAAGTAGTGATACGTATCACCCCGGACACCACACCAGTGCACCACAAAGCCAGAACTGTGTCGTATGTGATGCGGGAGAAAATTGAGAGTGAGTTGGACAGGTTGCTAAGAGAGGGCATAATTTTGCCCGTTGAATTCAGAGACTGGGCAAGCCCCATCGCCCCTGTCCTAAAAATGGATGGCTCAGTCAGGATCTGTGGCGACTACAAGGCCACCATCAACCGAGTGTTACTTCAGGACCAATACCCGCTTCCGAGAGCGGAGGACCTTTTTGCCACGCTGGCAGGCGGCAAGCTGTTCACCAAGTTGGACCTCACTTCGGCCTACATGACCCAGGAACTCGCTGAAGAATCCAAGCTACTGACCACCATCACCACGCACAAGGGGCTGTTTGTCTACAACAGGTGTCCGTTTGGCATTCGTTCAGCAGCCGCTATTTTTCACAGGAACAGGGAAAGCCTGCTCAAATCCATGCCCGGAACAATCATATTTCAGTACGACATCCTTATCACGGGTCGGGACACCGAGGAACACCTCCACAACCTGGAGGAGGTGCTATGCCGATTGGACCGGGTAGGCCTGCGACTAAAGAAGTCCAAGTGTGTATTTTTGGTCCCAGAGGTTGAGTTTTTGGGCAGGAGGGTTGCCGCAGACGGGATCCGGCCTACCGAATCCAAAACGGAGGCGATTCGTCGTGCATCCAGGCCCGGCAACACATCGGAGTTGAGTTCATTTCTGGGACTCTTGAATTATTTCGGGAACTTTCTGCTGAACTTAAGCACATTGTTGGAGCCGCTGCACGTGCTTCTGCGTAAGGGTTGCGATTGGTTTTGGGAGGACTGTCAGGAACGGGATTACAATCAGGCGCAGAACCGACTTTGTTCTAATAAGCTGTTGACCCTGTACAACCCCTGTAAGAAATTGGTTTTGACATGTGATGCATCATCTATGGGGTTGGGTGCGTGTTGCAGCAGAGTAACGATGAGGGCCAACTCCAACCTGTGGCTTATGCTCCAGGTCGCTCTCCCAGGCAGAAAGATATGGGATGGTTGAAAAGGAAGCACTCACATGTGCCTACGGGATGAAAAAGATGCACCAGTACCTTTTTGGCAGAAGGTTCGAGTTAGAAACGGACCACAAGCCGTTAACATCCCTGTTGTCCGACAGCGAAGCTGTCAATGCCAATGCGTCAGCTCGCATACAGCGATGGGTTCTCACGCTGGCTGCGTATGACTACACCATACAGCACCGGCCAGGCACCGAAAATTGCGCTGATGCGCTCAGCAGGTTTCCACTGGCCACCACCGAGGGGGCAGCAGAGCAAAGCGCTGAGATGGTCATGGCTGTTGATGCCTTTGACAGCGCAGGCTCCCCCATCACGGCCCGCCAGATCAAAATCTGGACAAACAGAGATCCCCTCCTATCCCTGATTAAGAAATGTGTCCTGACTGGGGATTGGGCGCCCGCACACGGAGCATACCCTGAAGAGGTCAGACCGTTTCACAGGCGGATGGATGAACTCTCCATCCAAGCCGACTGCCTACTATGGGGCAGCCGGGTAGTCATGCCCCAGAGGGTTAGGGAAGCCTTCATCAGGGAACTCCACAGCGAGCACTCAGGCATTGTGCTGATGAAGGCCATTGCCCGGTCACATGTATGGTGGCCGGGAATTGATGCAGATCTGGAACACTGTGTTCGCAGGTGCACGACGTGTGCCCAGCTGGGAAATGCCCCTAGGGAGGCCCCACTCAGCCCGTGGCCCTGGCCAACAAGCCATGGTCACGTATTCACGTAGACTACACGAGCCCGTTCACGGGGAAAATGTTCCTCATTGTTGTTGATGCGTACTCGAAATGGATCAAGTGCATCATATTGAATTCGTGCACGACATCCACCACAGTGGAGAGTCTGCGTGCGGTCTTCGCGACCCACGGCTTGCCAGACATCCTGGTTAGTGACAATGGCCCATGTTTCACTAGCTATGAATTCCGGGAGTTCATGTCGGGTAATGGCATCAAACATGTCAGGTCAGCACCGTTCAAGCCGGCTTCCAATGGCCAGGCGGAACGTGCGGTCCAAATCATAAAACAAGGCATGCTCCGGATTCAAGGACCCTCCCTTCAGTACCGTCTATCGCGCCTCTTGCTGGCCTATAGGTCCCGCCCGCGGAACTACTCATGAAACGTACACTTAAAACTCGGCCGTCCCTCATTCGGCTGTCAGACATTGTTGAGGGCAAGCGCCAGTCCCAAAATGAGTGCCACGACCGTAACTCAAAGGGGAGATGTATAGAAATCGATGACCCTGTATTTGTTCTTAATCACGCTGTGGAGCCCAAGTGGCTCGAGGGTTCTGTAATTGGTAAAGAGGGGAATAGGGTCATAGTGGTCAGACTTAATAATGGACAGATATGCTGCAAACATCTGGACCAAGTAAAAAAAGGTTCAGCATGGACACTGAGGGACCTGAGGAAGACCATGAGATGCTGCCCACACCACCGCCAGTGAACGAGCATCAAGAACCGCCAGCAGCATGCACAGTCCCTGCAGCCAGCCCGGACAGGCCGGAATCACCACAGGTGACAAAGACGCATGCCAAGGCTCAACAACCAGAGCCCCAACTGCAGCGCTCCACGAGAGAGCGTCGACCGCCTGAAAGACTCGATCTTTAACCCAAAGACGTTGGGGGAGGTGATATCATGTTTGTAACCTTCATGTAACTGTAACCTTCATGTAACAACACTGCACACTGTATACACCTGAGAAATGCACACCTTGACCACAGGGGGTGAACTTGTGAGAGACACTCCTCACCTGGTTATCCAGGTATATAAAAGGAGGTCCCACGCAGGGTCATCACTTCTTGGTCCTGTGAATAAAGGTTCGGGTCACAGAGTGACCTTGTCTGCAGTATGTGCCTCGTGTTGATTTGCTGTAGTGTGTAAGGACACAACAGATACATTCTCACCATGGACTTTTGTGTCAAGGACTCTTATCTAAGGATGAGGAGTTCATACAAACCTAAAAATATGATGTACTGGGTGTCGGTGAAATCTGATACAATACTTCCTCCCACCAAAGCTCAACCATTCAACAATTGTACAAATACAATTCTGAGTGTTGCGAACAGATGGATTTTATTCTGGCAGAAGAATAAATGGTATCCCACCTTATCACCAGCTGCCTGGAAAGTGACACTGAGGGATGAAATTTCCATTCAGTATGAACACACAGTGACCTTCTCTAATGGCTCAGTGGGTTCAGTCCGAAAGATCAGCTCGGTCCCAGGGTCGAACCCCTGCCGTGGTGGGTCAGTTAATCTTCGTTAAACTTGAATGTGTGTATGTGGTCATCAGGTAAGGACAGCGTCAGGCTTGAGGTGTGGCGATGTGCCACCTACCTCCTCACATTCACGTATGTTAGTATTCAACCTCCTTCCTCCTCCGGTTCACAACAATATGTTTCGAGTAAGCACGAGACACTTTGTCGTGTCGTGTATGGAACAGACCTTATTGATTTACAGTACAGGTGATCAGCCAAACTATATGAAGACTTTTTGGTTTTTTTCGAGCCCTCTGAAGTAATGCTGAAAACCATGCTCCTTTGTACACCATATTTTGGCAACATCAAAGGTAAATGCAATAGCTAAGACTTCATGACGTACCTATTCCCAAATCCCATGGGCTAGACTTACCACTATCGTCGCTTATTGCCCAAAAATGGGCGATATTTCCGGCCTTAGTGCTTTTTTTATTTTTCAGGATCGCTGGAATATCGCCCATTTTAAAAACCACTAGTTTCGCCTTTTTAATTTGGGCGATAGCCTTAGCAATGTGAAGTGGGCCTTAGCAATGTACTCAGTCGTGCAAGGCTGGCATCCATAGCAACGGCCATTCTGCGCATTTTTCAGATAAAGAACTTTTCTCATGGGGGTTGACAGAGAGAATAGGGGACCTGGTCCCCATCAATAACATTATAGAACCTTTCTTTTATTCTAGCCCCTGTTAGATTTTATTTTATAAACCATCAGCCAACTGAGGTGAACTTCATTTCCTGCCTCATGGGATGACATACACTAGTTCTGCTTCTACTTGTATTATGGACCAGAAGGGGGGAAATCCATGATTAATATTAACCCTGACACTACAGCAATGTACTTGTATGTAACTTTTCTCATTTTATTCTCCCATCTCTATCCTGCAGCATGTGATTAGTGATCAATACTGGTTGAGAAATTACAGGCCCCCCCCATCACTATAAATGCCCTTAATTTGTCCTCAAGAAATACAAATGTGATTAGATGATTGGCCAGAGTCATAAAGGCCCTTAAAATCACTCACAAATTGATTCTCCTGACAGCCTTTGACTACAGAGCCTACCTGTAGTGCCCAGTTATTGTAGCTTTTCTTCAACGTCTTTTTGGGCCAGAGATCATTTGGGCGAAATGACAAAAGTAGTGCTCGCCGATAATCTGGGCCATAATCGGGCACAAGTTTCCATTATAAGCACTATTCTCGGCCTTGCACGAGGATGATGTCATATTTTTTAAAAATAGGCCGGGCGATACAGCTCATTCATGTGTGCCGAAAGTTGGGCCGGTGATAAATGGGCTATAATCGGGTGCTAGTTTCCACTTTTCAGCAAGTATGGGCGATAGCCTGAATCTCGGTGCTTATATGGGCGCTAAAAGGACCACCGTCAAAGCCTCCCTGATAAAGTGCAACATCCCCACTGACACCTGGGAGTCCCCGGCCAAAGACCGCCCTAAGTGGAGGAAGTGCGTGCAGGAGGGCGTTGAGCACCTCGAGTCTCGTCGCCGAGAGCATGCAAAAACCAAGCGCAGGCAGCGGAAGGAGCGTGCGGCAAACCAGGCTCACCACCCACCCTTTCCTTCAAAGACCGTCTGTCCCACCTGTGACAGAGACTGTAATTCCCGTATTGGACTGTTCAGTCACCTGAGAACTCACTTTTAGAGTGGAAGCAAGTCTTCCTCGATTTCGAGGGACTGCCTATGATGATGATGATGAAATGGGCGATAAATGGGTGATGATGTGCCAAAAGTTTAGCCCTTTGAAGACAGACTATTCATGTAAACATTTGTAGCTGCTTACTCCAAAGCTACTTCCCCGAAACAAGACTTCCTGTAACTAACATCTTTGAAAAAAAAGCTTTACCAACTGCTATCTTTCTGTACTAGAGCGGATGGATTCCTCCTCCCCATGTTTATTACCCGAAAGTTAGACTTCCATCACTCATGGCTGATGTCAGTACAATCATGTATTTCCTTACTCAAGAACTCAGCGTATCAGAAGACAAGTTCTGTATTCCTCCCATGATACTTCAAAGTCATCCTGTTTATATTGGAAAGCCTGTTGCTCCAAAATACAAAGAAGTTTGATTATTAACCCTTTACTTCCAAAGATGTCCAACAACATATCTAGCCAACAGTCACAGTCCAAATGGCTGCAGAAGTGGAGGGGATACTGGTTCCCATGGAACCACATATCAACAGGGAGCCTTTGTGACAGGGTAAGAAATGAGTGGAATGGAAATTTTTCATAACTTTTAGGGTGAAAATTGCAATTAAAAGAAAGAAAGATTTGCATTTATATAGTGCCTTACATGACCACCAGACATCTCAAAACTCTGTACAGCCAATGAAGTACCTTTGAAGTGTAGTCACTGCTGTAATGTGGGAAACACAGCAGCCAATTTGCGCACAGCAAGATCCCACAAACAGCAATATGATAAAGACCAGATAATCTGTTTTTTTTGTTATGTTGATTGAGGGATAAATATTGGCCCGGACACCGGGGATAACTCCCCTGCTTTTCTTTGAAATAGTGCAATGGGATCTTTTACATCCACTTTGAGAGAGCAGATGGGGCCTCGGTTTAACATCTCTTCCGAAAGATGGCACCCCTAACAGTGCAGTGCTCCCTCAGTGTTGCACTGGAGTGTCAGCCTAGATTTATTTTATGCTCAGGTCCTTGAAGTGGGATATGAACCCACAGCTTTCTGTCTCAGAGGCAAGAACATAAGAACATAAGAAATAGGAGCAGGAGTAGGCCATTTGGCCCCTCAAGCCTGCTCTGCCATTCAATAAGATCATGGCCTCAATTCCACTTCCCTGCCCGCTCCCCATAACCCTTGACTCCCTTATCATTCAAGAATCTGCCTATCTCCACCTTAAATATATTCAATGACCCATCCTCCACAGCTCTCTGGGGCAGAGCATTCCAAAGATTCACGACCCCCTGAGAGAAGAAATTCCTCCTCATTTCCGTTTTAAATGGCGACCCCTTATTCTGAAACTCGTTCTAGATTCCCCATGAGTTGAAAGATCCTCTCTGCATCTACCCTGTCAAGCCCCCTCAGAATCTTCTACATTTCAACAAGATCACCTCTCATTCTTCTAAACTCCATTGAGTATAGGCCCAACCTGCTCAACCTTTCCGAATAAGACAACCCCTTCACCTCAGGAATCAACCTCGTGAACCTTCTCTGACCATTGCCTCCAATGCAAGTATCTTCCTCCTTAAATAAGGAGACCAAAACTACATGCAGTACTCCAGGTGTGGTCTCACCAATACCCTGTACAGTTGTAGCAGGACTTCTCTGTTTTTATACTCCATCCGCCTTGCAATAAAGGCCAACATTCCATTTGCCTTCCTAATTACTTGCTGTACCTGTATACTAACTTTTTGTGTTTCATGTACAAGGACCCCCAGATCCCTCTGTACCGCAGCATTTTGTAATCTCTCCCCATTTAAATAATAATTTGCTTTTCTATTTTTCCTACCAAAGTGGATTCCCTCACATTTTCCCACATTATACTCCATCTGACAAATTTTTGTCCACTCACTTAGCCTGTCTATATCCCTTTGAAGATTATTTGCATCCTCCTCACAGCTTGCTTTCCCACTGATCTTTGTATCATCAGCAAACTTGGCTACATTACACTCTGTCCCTTCATCCAAGTCAGTAATATAGATTATAGGTGGATAAGGTGGTTAAGAAGGCATATGGAATGCTTGCCTTTATTGGCTGAGGCATAGAATATAAGAGCAGGGAGGTTATGTTTAAATTGTATAATACTTTGGTTAGGCCACAGCTGGAGTACTGCGTGCAGTTCTGGTCGCCGTATTATAGGAAGGACGTGATTGCAATAGAGAGGGTGCAGAGGAGATTTACTCGGATGCTGCCTGAAATGGAGAATCTTAGTTATGAGGACAGATTGGATAGGCTGGATTTGTTCTCATTGGAACAGAGGAGGTTGAGAGGAGACCTCATCGAGGTGTACAAAATATTGAGGGGCCTGGACACAGTGGATAGTAAGGGTCTATTTCCATTGTTGGAGGGATCTTTTACGAGGGGGTTTTAAGATGGTTGGTGGAAGGTTTAGAGGGGATTTGAGGGGGGCTTCTTTACACAGAGGGTTGTGGGGATCTGGAACTTGCTGCCTGGAAGAGTGGTGGATGCAGAAACCCTCACCACTTTTAAGAGATGGTTGGATGGGCACTTAAAGTGCAGTAACCTGCAGGGTTATGGACCGACAGCTGGTAATTGGGATTAGACTGGATGACCTTTTGTTGGACGGAGCAGATATAATGGTAAGTACTGCAGGGAATAGAATATGGCCAGGGTGATCTCCTGGACTAGTTTTGATCGCCTGGATGGGTTGGAGAGGAATTTTCCCAGATTTTTTCACCCTAAATTGGCCTGGGTTTTTATCTGGTTTTTGCCTCTCCCAGGAGATCACATGGCTCCGGTTGGGGTGGAGTGTAGATGTTTTTAGTATAAGGGGTGTTGCAGTGGTGTGAGGCGGATTGGTTGGGCTGGGTGCTCTTTGCCTTTTCGTCATTGTTCATGAGTTTGTATGTCACCTTTAGGGCTGCTGACCGAGGGCCGTGTGGCTCTTTTTCGGCCGGCGCAGACACGATAGGCCGAAATGGCCTCCTTCTGCGCTGTAAATTTCTATGTTTCTATGTAAATAGTTGAGGCCCCAGCACCGATCCCTGCGGCACCCCACTAGTTACAGTTTGCCAACCGGAAAATGACCCATTTATCCCGACTCTCTGTTTTCTGTTAGTCAACCAATCCTCTATCCATGCTAATATATTACCCCCAATCCCATGAGCTCTTATCTTGTGCAGTAACCTTTTATGTGGCACATTATCGAAAGCCTTCTGGAAATCCAAATACTCAACATCTACTGGTTCACCTTTATCCACCTTACTCGATACATCTTCAAAGAACTCCAGCAAATTTCTTAAACATTATTTCCCTTTCATAAAACCATGATGACTCTGCTTGACTGCATTATGATTTTCCAAATGTCCTGCTACTGCTTCCTTAATAATGGGCTCCAGCATTTTCCCAATGACAGATGTTAGGTTAACTGGTCAATAGTTTCCTGCTTTCTGTCTCCCTCCTTTCTTAAATAGGGACGTGTTGAGGTAACAGGAAGACTTCTTTTCCTTGAGGCGGACTACCTGATATAGGAAGTCAACACCTTGCCCTCGCCCTCCATATAACGACCACGGAATCAAACAAATGAAACCTTTGGTTCAACCGACTTTATTTCGAGCAAATGCAAGGGAAAGTTCAAACGTGGAACCTTCTAAGTACAAGAGGTTTCAAGTACAATTTATACAGTTTTTGGAGGGGGGCTACCCTCCTACAAAATCATCGATAGGTCTACTGCTATCAGTGAAGTTACATTGATTTGTTGTCTCTTATCAGACTGGCTCTGAGTACTACATGCAATATCAATCATGTTGTTCAGTGATGTGATCTTTGCCTTAGTCTTTAGTAGCTTTGTTCCCAAAATACTAGCTTTCTTATCTCTTCCTCAGAAACCTCTAGCCAAAATGTTCTGCATTGTAACTGCTGAGTTGTACTGTCTTCGTTATGTGTTACTAAGGTTAAGGATGAATTAACTATCGTGCTTAATTCGTTATAAGTGTGCTTTACCTACATCGGCAATAATTCATACCGTAAGGTAGAGGAACTTCACCGATTCCTCAAACCCTCCTAATACTGATAAGCCCTCTTAATCTGTCTGCTCTTTGCCTGCTACAACTCTATATCCCTTACAGGGCGTTACCTTTGTGGTTTTCCAATCCGCTGGGACCTTTCCAGAATCCAAGAAATGTTGGTAGATTACAACCAATGCATCCATTATCTCTGCATCTATTTCTTTTAAGATCCTAGGATGCAGGCCATCAGGTCCAGGGGACTTGTCCACCTTCAGTCCCATTTGTTTGCCTCGTACTTTATCGCTAGTGATAGTGATTGATTTAAGTTCCCCCCCACCCACCCCCCCGCCACAATAGCCACTTAATTATCTATTATTGAGATGCTTTTAGTGTCTTTTACCGTGAAGACCGATACAAAATATTTGTTCAAATTCTCTGCCATTTCCCTGTTTACCATTATTAATTCCCTGCCTCATCCACTAAGGGACCACTTTAGCCACTCTCTTCCTTTTTATATACCTGTAGAAACTCTTACTGTCTGTTTTTATATTTCTTGCTAGTTTACTTTAATAAACTATCTTATCTCTCTATTATTTTTTAGTCATCCTTTGCTGGTTTCTAAAAGTTTCCCAATCCTCTGGCCTTCCACTGTCCTTCGCAACATTATATGCCTTTGTTTTCAATTTGATACCATTCTTTACTTCCTTAGTTTGCTACGGATGGTTCAACCTTCTCTTAGAGTCTTTCTTTCTCACTGGAATATATCTTTGCTGAGAGTTATGAAATGGCTCCTTAAATGTTTGCCACTGCTTATCTACCATCTTACCCTTTAATCTATTTTCCCAGTCTACTTTAGCCAACTCTGCCTTCATACTTTTGTAATTGACTTTACTTAAATTCAGGACATTAGTTTGTGACCTAGCTTTCTCACCCTCAAACTAAATTTGAAATTCTACCATGCTATGATCACTCTTCCCAAGAGGATCCTTTACTATGAGATCATTAATTAATCCAGACTCAATACACATTACCAGATCTAAAATAGTCTGCTCCCTGGTTGGTTCAGAAATATATTGTTCGAAGAAACCATCCCACATACACTTTATGAACTCTTCCTCAAGGCTACCTTTGTCAATTTGATTATTGCCATACCTTTCTTACAAGCCTCCATTATTTCTTGATTTATACTCTGTCCGACAGTGTGGCTCCTGTTCGGGGGCCTATAGACTACTCCCACCAGTGACTTCTTTCCTTTATTATTTCTTATCACCACCCAAACTGATTCTACATCTTGATCTTCTGAGCCAATATCATTTCTCATTGTTGCACTGATCACATCCTTTATTAACTGAACTACCCACACCTCCTTTTCCTTTCTGCCTATCCTTCCAAAATGGCAAATACCCCAAAATATTCAGTTCCCAGCCTTGGTCAGCTTGCAACCACGTCTCTGTAATGGCTACCCACTGAGCCACAGTTGATACTGTGGCAATTATGGTAATTTCCTTGTGTGTTTTTCTGTCCTGGCAAGGACCTAGTACTCTTTAGAGCACACACACTCCTAGATCACTGCTGCCCACTCTGGAAGATGATAATATTAGCATGGCACACTAGAACTGGGTTCAGATTCTGAGGTTTATGTCGGACACAGACAGAACAACAGAAGGTTATGCACAAAGACAGTAATAAAAATCTACAACTGTGCTGCTGACAGCAGTGAATGTAGTCAGTGTCTGTAACATGCTCCTGTACATGTTTTTCTTTCTCTTTCACCCAGTCGCTCAGCTCTTGAGCGCCTCCGACAGCACCGCTTGTAATGTGACATTTGACAGACGTTTCAGCTGGGTTACACTGTGGAATGCTCTGTCTGCACCTTACCCCCAGCACACGTTTGTCGTCCCCCGCCGCACCTCTGTCCCTCTCCCTCTCTTTGTTTAAAACCCACCTCTTCGGCCAAGCTTTCAGTTGCTCCTCCTAACCCTTTCTCCTTGACTCACAGTTACGTGGATAGACTGGAGAAGCTGGGGTTGTTGTTAAAGCAGAGGACGTAGAGAGGAGATTTGATCGAGGTGTTTAAAATCATGAGGAGTCTAGACAGAGTAGATAGAGAGAAACTGTTCCCATTGGTGGAAGGGTCAAGAACCAAAGGGCACAGATTGAAGGTGATTGGCAGAAGACGAAAGGCAACATGAGGAAAAACTTTTTTACACAGCGAGTGGTTAGGATCTGGATTGCACGGCCTGGAAAAGGGATGGAGGCAGATTCAATCGTGGCTTTCAAAAGCGAGTTGGATAAGTACCCGGAAGAACGAAATTTGCAGGGCTGCGGGTAAAGGGCGAGGGAGTGGGACCAGGAGAGAGCCGGCACGGGCTCGACGGGCCGAATGTCCTCCTTCTGTGTTGTAACCTGATTTTATGATACTCCCTGTCCCTATTACTCTCTGTTGCAATATGTGATTGCGAAGTGTCAAACTGTGGCTCAGTGGGTAGCACCCTCGCTTCCGAGTCAGAAGGTGTAGGTTCTGAACCCCACTCCAGAGACTTAAGCACAACAATCTCAGCTGACACTCCAGTGCAGTACTGAGGGAGTGTTGCACTGTCGGAGGTGCTATCTTTCGGATGAGACGTTAAGCCGAGGCACCATCTCCCCTCAGGTTGCAGTAAATGATCCCATTGCACTATTTCGAAGAAGAGCAGGGGAGTTCTCCCTGGTGTCCGGGCCAATAATTATCCCTCAACCAACATCACTAAAACAGATTATCAAGTCATATCACATTGGTGTTTGTGGGAGCTTGCTGTGCGCTAACTGAAAAAAAAAATGACTTGCATTTATATAGCGCCTTTCACGACCACCAGATCGCTTTACATACAATGAAGTACGTTTGAAGTGTAGTCACTGTGGTAATGTAGGAAACGTGGCAGCCAATTTGCGCATAATTTACTGAGGGAGAGCTGCACTGCTGGGGGGGAGGGGGGGAGTGCTGCAATGTCGGAGGGGCAGTACTGAGGGAGCGCTGCACTGTTGGAGGGGCAGTACTGAGGGAGCACTGCACTGTTGGAGGGGCAGTACTGAGGGAGCGCTGCACTGTTGGAGAGGTAGTACTGAGGGAGCGCTGCACTGTTGGAGGGGCAGTACTGAGGGAGCGCTGCACTGTCGGAGGGGCAGTACTGAGGGAGTGCTGCACTGTTGGAGGGGCAGTACTGAGGGAGTGCTGCACTGTCGGAGGTGCCGTCCTCATGAGATATTAAACCGAGGCCCCATCTGCTCTCTCAGGTGGACGTATAAGATCCCATGGCACTGTTTGAAGAAGTGCAGGGGAGTTCTCCCCAGCGTCCTGGGGCCAACATTTATCCCTCTACTAACATCATTAAAACAGATGATCTGAGTTATTATCATATTGCTGTTTGTGGGATCTTGCTGTGCGCACATTGCATGCCGCATTTCTCGCATTACAACAGTGGCTACTCTTCAAAAAAAAGGTATGCCATTGGCTGTGAAGTGCTGTGGGACGGTGAACGGCGCTGTGCCAGTGTGTCGGGGCACTTTGCCAGTGTCTCGGGCGCGGTGCCAGTGTGCTGGGGCACTGTGCCAGCGCCAGTGTGTGGGGGCACTGTACCAGTGAGTCGGGGGCGCGATGTCAGTGCCAGTGTGTCCGTGCACTGCGCCAGTGTGTCGGTGCACTGTGCCAGTGTGTTGGTGCGCTGTGCCAGTGTCTTGGGCGCTGTGCCATTGGGTTGGTGGGCTGTGCCAGTGTCAATGTGTCGGTGCACTGTGCCAGTGTGTCGGGGCACTGTGTCAGTGCCAGTGCCAATGTGTAGGTGCACTGTGACAGTGTGTTGGGGCACTATGCCAGTGTCAGTGTGTCGGTGCACTGCACCAGTGCCAGTGTTTCTGGGCGCTGTGCCAGTGCCAGTGTGTCGGTGCACTGTGCCAGTGCGCTGTGCCAGTGTGTCGATGCACTGTGTCAGTGCCAGTGCGTCGGTGCGCTGCGCCTGTGGGTCTGCGTGCTGTGCCAGTGAGTCAAGGCACTGTGCCAGTTCCAGTGAGTCGGGGCACTGTGCCAGTGCCAGTGTGTTGGTACACTGTGCCAGTGTGTTGGTGCACTGTGCCAATGCGTGTTGGTGCGCTGTGCCAGTGTGCTGTGCTCGGTGCCAGTGCGGCGGCGCACTGTGCCAGTGTGTCGGGGCGCTGTGCCAGTGCCAGTGTGTCCGGACGCTGTGCCAGTGTTTCGGTGCGCCGTGCTAGTGTGTTGGTGCGCTGTGCCAGTGCCTGTGTGCTGTGCTCGGTACCAGTGCCAGTGTGTCGGCACACTGTGCCAGTGTGTCGGGGCGCTGTGCCACTGCCAGTGTGTCGGGACGCTGTGCCACTGCCAGTGTGTCGGGACGCTGTGCCAGTGCCACTGCCAGTGTGTCGGTGTGCTGTGTCGGTGCACTGTGGCAGTGCCAGTGAGTTGCAATGTGTTCCTGGGAATCCCGGGCTGGGGCGGTGACGTCACGCGGGCTCCCGCCATGCGCGGCGGCGGCGGCGGCGGGCGGGGCCGGGGCCGCGCATGCGCGGCGGCGCATTGTCGGGAAGATGGCGGCGGGCGCGGACCCGCTGGAGGAGCTGCTCCTGTCAGAGGTGGACGAGAAGGCGGTCAGCGACCTGGTGGGCTCGCTCGAGTCGCAGCTGGCCGGCCGCAGCGCCGTGGGGGCCCCGGCGGGCGACGGGAGGCCGGGCCCGGCGGCGGGCAGCCTCTCGGCCGACGGACAGCAGCGCCTCGGCGGGATGGCGCCATCGCGGCCCGGGGAGAAAGCGGCGGCGGCGGCCCCCAGTCCCAGTCCCACTCCCACTCCCAGTCCGGCCCCGGGCTTCGGGCAGGAGCCGGCCGCCGCCAGCAGCTTCCCCACCTCGGACACCTCGGCGGCCGGAGCCCGGGCTTCAGGTGCAGCGGCCCCGGGCACCGGCCGCCTCCCTCAGCCCTACCGGCCGCCGCCGCCGCCTCCTCCTCCTCCTCCTCCAGCTGCACCCGCTTCACCCGCCCCCGGCATCAGCAGCCCAGCCAGCGGCGGCGGCAGCAGCAGCAGCACCCACCCCGGGGGCACAGCCCCTGCCCCGGGGCTGGTCACCACCAGCGAGCCCCCGCTGCCCAACCACCTGCCCCCCGGCGCTGCACCTCCCCTCAAGACCCCCCTGCCCCCGCCTCAGGCTGTCAACGGGTTGGGGGCGAGCTGCAGCTCCCCCGGGCCGGCTGGGACCCCCCCCGGCACCTTCAACCACCTGCCCGCCCCCGGGGCCGCCAACGCCCTGCCCGTGCCCTCCGCCGCTGCCAGCACCAGCTCGCCCTGCAACTCCGCACCAGCCGGCACCCTTAACCCTCCGCTCGTCTCTGTGTCGCAAGCCGGCGTCCTCATGGGCAGTGCCAACACCCCCTCCGTCGCCCTCCAAAGACCGCCAATGCACACCGTGAATGCCAGCAACGTTTTGGGCACTGCCCCGTCGCAGAACGGGATTGCCCCCCTCAGCGGCGTGAACACTTCGGGACTGCCGCAAGTTGGGGCAAGGACAGGCGTCCGTCAGGTTGCGGCAGTGACACAGGTGGCAAACCATCAGGCGGCTGCTGTCAGCAGTCCAATTGTCAGCCCCACAGCCACCAATACAGACTCCGCGTCACAGACAAAGTTTGTTCTGCACACTCAATCTCAGCCTGTTACACTCAACCTATTAAACAGCCCAGCTTCTTCTGTCCCTGTGACCAACCCTTCGGGCAGTCAGCCGCAATGTACAGTTACAAACTCTCTCAGCGCCCCGGTCACCATCAATGCCGTGGCCAAGCCTGCAGTCAACATGATCGCACAGCCTCATGTTGGCATCACGAAAGTCGTCACGTCCACCCCTGGCATCATCCATGCATCAGCCACTCAGTCGCAGCCTCCTCGTCCTGGGATAGGGGCACCCCAGCGTATTGTCGCCCCGCAGCTTATCATCCGCCCACAGCAACAGCCGACAGTGCAACTCGCTTCTGGGTTCACAATCCCACCAGGTGAGTGCTGTTGAAACCTCAGGACAGGTCCTTTTTGCACCAGAGTCGCCCGTGAGTGAGGACGTCACAGAACGTCTGAGTAAATCAAATGGTTATTTTGATCCAGTGCGTTGGCTGCCAGCCACAACTCTTTTTTGGAGTAAAACATAATTAACATTAAATCAAGTGCCCCCTAATCTGGGGAACACTCCAGCCACTTTTCAACTGCCCTTTTTTGGTTTTTTTTGTGTTTTAAAAATTTTTTTTTGGTGCCAGCCACACATGGCTAATTGGGAATCTAGGTGTGGCTAATTGCATTACTGGTTAAGTAAATATAAACAGAGCAAATATACACCATTGGGCATGTGACCTCAATACTCATATTCACACATCAATAACTTGCATTGATACAGCACCTTTAACTTACTATAAACGTATGCTGTGTCCTTTAACCCTTTTTGTACATTTGTTGGTACGACAAACAGTTTTTTAAGCGTTTTACTGAATGGTAATTGATGTTTGTTGTGTAAATGTAAACACACGAAGTGCATTTGCCTGTATTGTGAGTAAACGAAAGGAGTTTTCCACTAAACTTAGCGCATGTGGCTAAGCGGTGTTGCAGTAGCCACATCTGTGGTCAGTTAGCAGTTTCTATTGCACAACACTGTTATTGTATGATCTGTGCGCATGTAAGGTTCACGCAAAATGTTAAAGCAAATTTTTGTGCTCGAGTCTCTGGAGTTGAGGTTGAGATCTGAGAGCAATTTTACAATGTGTAGTGTTGGCAAGTTGTGACATTACTATTTCATCCTGGCCATTAGTGGCATTTGACACTAGGGCAAATACAATTGCTATTCCCGCAGCTCCCACCCCACAAAGGAGAGAATCTTGCAGGGCAGCCTGTCGTTTATCATGATCTTATCACAGTCTGGAACTTGGTTGTCTCCAGCAGGAGCTCTTCTCCGTCAAAGGCAGTGGATTTCCTGGCGCAACCACTATCCACAGTCAACATCCCTGCGTGGTTTGCTGGCGAAGCAGAGGGCTCGGGCTGCGCTGGTGGCCAGAGTCAGGGACGTACTGGATGATGGGTGAGCAAGCTGGATGTTGCCGGCAGTGTTTTCTCATCGGATGCCCTGACTCTACGTCTGGCTCATGGCCAAAGCCAGCCATGCATTGAAGGTCCGCTAGGCCCAGACTCCACCAGGTGCATCGAGGAGGCTCGAGTGTGGCGCGAACGCACATAACCTGATCTTCTCATCAGCGCAAGGCCCCTGAATCCTCCCTTGGGAACCTGCACCTCATAACTTGAGTTGTCTCTGGGAGATTCCCTCCGTGCCTTTCCCTTTGTGTGGAGAGATTTTCTGTACGGGTCGCTCCACTCCACTCAGTTGCCCTTGTCTCCCATCGGGACGCACCCCGTGGCACTCAGTCTCCCATCGGACGCAACCCCCCAGGTGTCGGCCTAAATTTTTGTGCTCAAGTCTCTGGAGTGGGGCTTGAACCCACAACTTTCTGACTCAGAGGTGACAGTGCTGCCACTGAGCCATGGCTTCAAGCTGGTATGCCCTTGTACAATGTTATTAGTTGGTCATCAGTCAGTAAGCTCGCAATGGTCACGTCAATTAATTCTTCAGTGGCTCAGTAGGTAAATGCACCAGGAATAATCAGTTGGCGTTCCCTGTCACTGTCATTGGGAATAATCAGTCAGTGTACCTTGTCCCTGGGAATAATCAGTCAGTGTATCCCGTCCCTGGGAATAATCAGTCAGTGTACCCCGTCCCTGGGAATAATCAGTCAGTGTACCCCGTCCCTGGGAATAATCAGTCAGTGTATCCCGTCCCTGGGAATAATCAGTCAGTGTACCCCGTCCCTGGGAATAATCAGTCAGTGTACCCCGTCCCTGGGAATAATCAGTCAGTGTATCCCGTCCCTGGGAATAATCAGTCAGTGTACCTTGTCCCTGAGAATAATCAGTCAGTGTACCTCGTCCCTGGGAATAATCAGTCAGTGTATCCCGTCCCTGGGAATAATCAGTCATTGTACCCCGTCCCTGAGAATAATCAGTCAGTGTACCTCGTCACTGGGAATAATCAGTCAGTGTATCCTGTCCCTGGGAATAATCAGTCAGTGTACCCCGTCCCTGGGAATAATCAGTCAGTGTACCCCGTCCCTGGGAATAATCAGTCAGTGTACCCCGTCCCTGGGAATAATCAGTCAGTGTACCCCGTCCCTGGGAATAATCAGTCAGTGTACCCCGTCCCTGGGAATAATCAGTCAGTGTATCCCGTCCCTGGGAATAATCAGTCAGTGTATCCCGTCCCTGGGAATAATCAGTCAGTGTACCCCGTCCCTGAGAATAATCAGTCAGTGTACCTCGTCACTGGGAATAATCAGTCAGTGTATCCCGTCCCTGGGAATAATCAGTCAGTGTACCCCGTCCCTGGGAATAATCAGTCAGTGTACCCCGTCCCTGGGAATAATCAGTCAGTGTATCTCGTCCCTGGGAATAATCAGTCAGTGTATCCCGTCACTGGGAATAATCAGTCAGTGTATCCCGTCACAGGGAATAATCAGTCAGTGTACCCCGTCCCTGGGAATAATCAGTCAGTGTACCCCGTCCCTGGGAATAATCAGTCAGTGTATCCCGTCACAGGGAATAATCAGTCAGTGTACCCCGTCCCTGGGAATAATCAGTCAGTGTACCCCGTCCCTGGGAATAATCAGTCAGTGTATCCCGTCCCTGGGAATAATCAGTCAGTGTACCTCGTCACTGGGAATAATCAGTCAGTGTATCCCGTCCCTGGGAATAATCAGTCAGTGTACCTCGTCACTGGGAAAAATCAGTCAGTGTACCTCGTCACTGGGAATAATCAGTCAGTGTATCCCGTCCCTGGGAATAATCAGTCAGTGTACCTCGTCCCTGGGAATAATCAGTCAGTGTATCCCGTCCCCGGGAATAATCAGTCAGTGTATCCCGTCCCTGGGAATAATCAGTCAGTGTACCCCGTCCCTGGGAATAATCAGTCAGTGTATCCCGTCCCTGGGAATAATCAGTCAGTGTATCCCGTCCCTGGGAATAATCAGTCAGTGTATCCTGTCACGGAATAATCAGTCAGTGTACCTCGTCACTGGGAATAATCAGTCAGTGTATCCCGTCCCTGGGAATATTAATTCGGCGTTCCTTGTCTCTCCATTGATGATGTCAGGTGAGGACAAAGGTTGTGCTGGTTCTGACCCCCTGCTCCCTCCCTGTGAGTGGTTAGCCCGTCGACCTGTCCCTGTGAAAGTTGCACTGGAGAAGGACCAGCACTTTATTGAGGTGTTGGAGGGCTGCTGCTGTCGTCTGTGGAATTGCTCCCTCTAATGACTCACTGTGTGTCTCACATTAATGTCAACTTGCCAGTTCTGTCTGCATGATTCCTGCTGGTGATTGAATTAAATGTCCCTCCACATTGTATACATCTGAGAACCAGAGTGCTCACATTCCGAAAATCTCAGTCCACAGTTTGTGACTGTTATAAACTACGAGAAGTACTTTATGAGATCATCAGAATTTGTTGGTTAGGTTACTGCCTTGTACACTCCAGGCCATCTGTAACAAGTAGAGAGAACACTGGGAATGCAGCGCTGTGTAGAGGAGACACCCTCATATTTCTGTGCCTTCAGGGTTGGAACAGTTGGATGCCAAGTTCACTCCACAATTCTGCTCAGTGAAGGTGCAGTTCAGGGAAGAATAAAATTGGAAAACACTCAGTACATATACTGGATGGAACTACCGGCAGCAAGTTACAAGCCTGAACTGTAATCTCGATGTATTTCTGAAACTGGTGGGAGCAGCGGATGAAACATTTGTTGGAATCCTGTCGACTTGTTTTTTGCTGTTTGCATTTGATGAATTTGTTTCCAAAAACTTAGCTGTCAGTTTCTGAGGCTTGGATTCATGTTTGGGAGTTTAGGCAAATCTCAGATGCAAACAGAGCAAACACATTGTCAGCTTGACTTCGTGGCAGCCGCCTTCGCTCTGAGTCAGAAGGTTGTGGGTTTCAGCCCCGCTCCAGAACTTGAAGGTGCAATCGAGGTTGATGTGTCAGTGCAGTACTGCGACGCACACATTGGTTGTCATGTTTGTTGACAAAACAGCAGTGACTACACATCAGGAGTAACTCACTGGCTGTGAAATGCTTTGGGATTTCCTGGAAATCTTTACTCTCCAATATCTTCTGTTTTGCTAAAACTGATCTTGCCTGGAGATGTATTACTGTACAGCATAGTATTTCAAAACTTGTGGGTCACGGACCCAAGGTGTGAGGATGCTGGCCGTCCTCACACCTTGGGTCCGTGTTGACTAAAAGTGCAGTCTGCTGTGTTGCTCTTTATGGATGTACCTGTTGTATGCAGCAGCAGCAGTTTTTATTCCGGTAGCTGACGGTCTCTGGGGAGCTTTGGAAATGCTCGTTGTGCAGCTCTTGAGTTGTCTCTATTCCAATTCCAACCGGCAGGATAGTGCAGGCTGGAGGTCTGTGTTGAGGGGTAGGGTTCAGGTGCTATGTGTGATGGGGCTCGGTGGTTTGACAGATGGGTCTGGGGTTGAAGTGTGGAGTCCATGCTGCTCTGACACAGGGATCGGTTGCATTTTCTGAGTGATTTCCCTCCGAGATCTCTGCACGCCGCCAACTCCGGCCTCTTCTGCATTCCTGATTTCAGTGGCCGTGCCTTCAGCTGCTGAGGCCCTAAGCTCTGGAATTCCCTCCCTAAACCTCTCCGCCTCTCTCTTCTTTAAGTCACTCCTTAAAACCTATCTTTTTCACCAAGCTTTTGGTCACCTGTCCTAATATTACTTTATGTGACTCGGTGTCAAATTTTGTTTGATAATGCTCATGTGAAATGACTTGGGATGTCTTACTACATTAAAAGTACAGTATAAGTGCAAGTTGATGATTTTCCATGCAGCAGATTGCTGTCGGGCAGAGAAGGGAAATGTTATAAAATGAATTTCGAATGACTCTGAACAACTCCGCCCTCCCCCCCCCACCAGCGCACACAGCTGCAATGTCCAGACTCACATCCAAGTGGTTATTCTGTGGGCGATTCCACCATGGGTGTATTGCAGCCCAATCTTGCCTCACACTGGATCGTGATCAGGAACAGTGACCACTGGCGATTTCTCCTTCCCTAACCCAGGAGCACTGATGCAAATTGTCCTCACTGTATCCCTGGTTAAGAGCATAGACTTGGGATCAAATCTGGGAGCTTGCTGACCAAGTTGGACACTGCCTTGGCCAATGGAGCCATGTAGGAGATAGACACCAACGGGACACTTCATGCATTCCCTTCAACACAGTTTGAGGATGTCTGATGTGCGACAGCATTGGCGCATACTTGCCTGAGGTTGACAACCAGAGTATGTTGTAAAAATGTCATATTGCCACCTGCTAATAAGGACCTACAGCAGCTGTGAGTTTGAGTGTGAAGGTACAGAAACGAGTGACATAAACCTGTGTAATGAGCTCCCCCGGTTGCCTACTGTGCAGTTGTATGAAGCTGCACACACTGGAAGGTCCCAGGTCCATTTCCTGGTCCGCGTTTCATTATTTGATCTCCCCGGTCAGTGCTCCAATTGGGATCAGCACCCTTGAGCTAGAAAAGAGAACAACCAATTGGAGCTCCTGGTCCAAGCTACTATCTGGTGACTCCTGTTGCAAGTGCAGTGTGACTGTCAAGTGAATACAGTGCATGACTTTGCTGTGGCGTCCCTGCAGTCGAATAGCTCACTGATGCTGGACTCACAAAAGAGGCATGACCATTTGGATGAGGTGTTGGAGGGCTGCTGGTGGAACCACAGTGCAATAAGAGACATCACCTTGAAGAGAGAAGATGGAAAAGTGCTGATAAGGTCTGTGTAAAGCTTGTATATATCTGAGCCATTGACAAACCAAGTTTTTACCCTTTTGTGTGACATCCATTTTTTTCCCATCAGTTTTCTCCTATCCTCTTCTCAATGCCTTAACTCCACCCTGGGTTGTTTCTACAGGTTTGCTTGCTCTCCAATATATTGTGCAAGTGGCCACTAATCATGTGTAAGCCTTTTGAGCATCCCTGATTTCCTTCGCTCCACCATTGGCGGCTGTGCCTTCAGCTGCCTAGGTCCGAAGCTCTGGAATTCCCTCCCTAAACCTCTCCACCTCTATACCTCTCTTTCCTCCTTTAAGGTGCTCCTGAAAACCTACCTCTTTGACCAAGCCTGCACGAGTATCTCCTTATTTATGTGGCTCGGTGTCAAGTTTTGTTTGATAACGCTCCTGTGAAGTGCCTTGGACATTTCACTATGTTAAAGGCGCTATATGAATGCAAGTTGGGTTGTTGTTGGTGGTGACCTTGAGCAAGTTGTTTCCTCACAAGGGACATCACAGCTGAGCCCGGTCTGCCCCCACCTTCCATTCACACGCGCACTTCCAGTGACGAAGACTGAACTGATCATGAGCTGTGGCCCTGGCTGATTCTTCCCTCTGCCACTATCCAACCCAGTGACACTGAGACTGTCCGTAGCACTCCTGCAGCTGCCAGGGCTGAGACCAACCAGCAACGGATGGCACCGGGCCGGACCAGGGAGTTATGGGTCCACATGGCTCAGCCAGTTACTGGCTAAACTCGGCAGACCTTCAGGGGAGAGTCGGTCAGCTCTTTAGTGGTTGTTTAAATGTTATAAAGGCATTATGCACTGAATTTAATTTGAAGTCTTAGTGAATTGGATGGTTGCCAGCATTTTACAGATCAATATTTCCATCTGTTGTGTAATTGGCAATGACATTTATTGAACTCTGGGGATATAGAACGATGAATTATAGAAAGAAAGGAAGATCTTGCATTTCTCAATCTTCGGATGTCTGAAGGCGCTTCACATTTAGTGAAATGATTTTGAAGTGTAGTTACTGTTGTAATGTAGGGAGAAGTGGCAGCCCAATTGAAAACTGCAAGATCCTACAAACAACAAGGAGATAAATGATTGGTTAATATGTTATATTTTGTCAGTGATGTTGGTTGAGGGTTGAAGGTTAGCCTGTATATTGGGAACACTCTCCGACTCTTCTTCGAATAGTGTAAGGAATCATTTGCATCCACCTGAGAGGGCAGTTTAATGCCTCATCCATACGATGGCACCTCCAACAATACAGTGCTCCTTCAGTACTGCCCTGAAGCCTCAGCCTAGATTATATACTCAAGTCTCTGGAGTGGGGCCGGAATCCACAACCTACTGATTCAGAGGCGAGAGTGCTTCCATAAGCAAAGGCTGGCACCAATAGTGTATACACGATGTACCGTTTGATGCTGCATAACACTTTATTTTTGTCTCTCCTCCCCCCCCCCCCCCCCCCAAAAAACAAAGCGCCCCATTCCCTGAGCATGTCTCCTCTTCCCAGACCTCGGCTCTGATCCCAGGCTGCTGACTGGCAGATTTATTTTGCTCCTCCACAGGAAGCTCCTCGCCCCTGCTCGATTCTTCCGATGGCTTTGCTCAAATCCGAAGCATGCTGCAGGGAGGACACGGCAGGTCGAGAGATGTGTCCTGACAGTGTGTGTGAGACAACAGGTTGGAGCTGTGATGCCCCAACTACTTGAAGTAGCAGGTGGTTGAGGGAGTGTGTTACTGCCACGCAGACCATGAAGGTTGCAGGTTTTGACGCCCAGTCTCTGCTGAATTGCCTGTCCTGAGCGAAGGTTGTGGTGCAGGGGCTGCACCTGGTCTTGCTGCACCTGGTCTGTGGCTGGAGCAGGTGGGAATTGAAGAGCAAACCTGCATTTATATAGTGCCTTTCAATCCTCAGAATGTCGCAATGTGCTTCACAGGTAATGAATTATGATGACATGCAGTCACTTAAGGAGGCAAACATGGAAACCAGTTTACACACAGCAATCTCCACAGTCATCAATGATCACTTCATCTGTTCTGGTGGAGTTGGTTGAGGGCTATATGTTGGCTGCAACACTAGGAGAAAACTCATCTTCAAATAATGCTCTGGCATCTTTTATGTCTAACTGAATGGACTGACGTGGCCTCAGTTTAATGTTATGTCATGAAAGACGGCATCTCCGATGGTCAGCACTCCCTCAGTTCTGCAGCGAACTGTCAGCCCGGACTTTGTGCTCAAACCTCTGGAGTGGGGGCTTGAACTCATGGTCTTCTGACGTGAGATTTCCTAATCTAGTTGGCAATCCAGTTAATCCTGTGCTGTGTGTGCACGCATGTTGGGTGAAGAAGGAATGTGTTGCTTTCAAAATCTCATGGCCTCCACTCCCAACAACAACAACTTATATTTATGTAGCGCCTTTAGCGTAGTGAAACGTCCCAAGGCACTTAACAGGACTTTAATGAAATGAAAAATTTGACACCGAGCCGCATAAGTAGAAATTAGCGCAGGCGACCAGCTTGGTCAAAGAGGTAGGTTTTAAAGAACGTCTTGAAGGAGGAGAGAGAGGCGGAGAGATTTAGGGAGGGAGTTCCAGAGCTTGGGGCCCAGGCAGCTGAAGGCATGGCCACCAATGGTTGAGCGATTATAATCAGGGATGCTGAAGAGGGCAGAATTAGAGGAGCGCAGAAATCTGGGGGGGGTTGTGGGGCTGGAGGAGATTACAGAAATAGGGAGGGGCGAGGGCCATGGAGGGATTTAAAAATAAGGATGAAAATTTTGAAATTGAGGCGTTGCTTAACTGGGAGCCAGTGTAGGTCAGCGAGCACGGGGGTGATGGGTGAACGGGACTTGGTGTGAGTTAGGACATGGGCAGCTGAATTTTGGATCACCTCTAGTTTACGTAAGGTAGAATGTCGGAGGCCAGCCAGGAGTGTGTTGGGATAGTCAAGCCGAGAGATAACAAAAAAACATGCATTTTTATGGCACTTTTCATGACCACCGGATGTTTGAAAGTGCTTTACAGCCAATGAAGTACTTTTGGAGTGTAGTCAGTGTTGTAATGTGGGAAAGGCATGGATGAGGGCTTCAGCAGCAAATGAACCGAGGCAAAGGCGGAGACGGGCGATGTTATGGAGGTGGAAATAGGCGGTCTTAGTTATGCTGCAGATATGGTCGAAAGCTCATTTCAGGGTCAAATATGACACCGTGGTTGCCAGTAGTCTGGTTCAGCCTCAGACAGAGGTTGGGGAGAGGGATGGAGTCAGTGGCAAGGGAATGGAGTTTGACAGGGACCAAAAGACAATGGCTTCGGTCTTCCCAATATTCAATTGGAGAAAATTTCTGCTCATCCAGTATTGGTTGTTGGACAAGCAGTCTGACAATTTAGAGACCAAGGAGATGTCGAGAGAAGTGGTGGTGAGGTAGAGCTGGGTGTCATCAGCGTACATGTGGAAACTGATGCTGTGTTTTCCGATGATGTTGTCAAAGGGCAACATGTAGATGAGAAATAGGAGGGGCCAAGGATAGATCCTTGGAGGACACCAGAGGTAACGATGCGGGGGCGGGAGAGAAGCCGTTGCAGGTGATTCTCTGGCTACGATTAGATAAATAAGAATGGAACCAGGCGAGTGCAGTCCCACCCAGCTGGATGATAATGGAGAGGCGTTGGAGGAGGATAGAGTGGTCAACCGTGTCAAAGGCTGCAGACAAGTCAAGAAGGACGAGGAGGGATAGTTTGCCTTTGTCACAGTCACAAAGGTTATCATTTGTGACATTGGCGAGAGCTGTTTCGGTACTGTGACAGGGGCGGAAACCGGATTGGAGGGATTCAAACCTGGAATTGCGGGAAAGATGGGCTCGGATTTGGGAGGCGACAACATGTTCAAAGACTTTGGAGAGGAAAGGGAGGTTGGAGATCGGGCTGTAGTCTGTCCTGCTACTTCCTTCTACCTGCACATCAGAGTGCCAATGTGCTGAGACTCGACTGCAATAATTCAAGAAGGGATGTACCAGTTCTCGGTGATGACACTCTTGCTCCAGCTGCAGCCTCAGGTCGATTTCATCACAGTGCTGAGCAAGTCGTTTGCAGCATTTTCAGGCCATGCTTGACTATTGACAGCCTGTCAGAGATGGCTAACTTCCAATCAATAAATCTTTACAGTTGGCACGTATCCTTGTGCAGGCATTGAGGGGTAAAGTGTCTGTCTTTCACAGCTGTCTGTCACGCTCCTGTTTACCTGTATTTTTCCCTCTTTATTGTTTCCTGATGTTTTTATTAATGGTGCATGGGTCAAAGCCACTGTTCACCGTGGATTTGGCTCCCGTTTAGAGCTGTGACTGCGACTGAGGACAACTCTCACTATGTTTAACTCTGAAACACTGTTCAAACTTGGTAAGCTGCAGTTCTAATTTCTCCATTTATCCTGTTTCTGCATTGCCGTTTTATGTTAAATTAAAGGAAGTGGGGTGTCTGCTTAAAATCTGTGCACTTCAAATGAAGTGACCATTCAGTTATGTGATGATCAAATCTAGAGCAGGTTGAAGTGATCATTGTAACCAGTGTCTAATGTCGGTGGCTACCCACCGCAGGAAATACTCACTCTTAACCGTTACTCATGGAATTGCATCTTCTTTCCTACTGTTTGGTCTCCACCTTTTGCTGCTTATTTTTCACCTGAATCTCCCAGCTACCAGTAAACATTGTGATACACACTGTTCATTTTGTCTGTAGGATTTCAGCCAGTTGTTATATTCGATGCGTGAAGTTACACATCATCCACTCGAGCTGTGAAAAGCAACACAATGTCAAATGTACTTGTCCTAATTTGTATTGGGTCAGAAGAGTACCTTTTAAGTTATATAACTCGGATACAATACTGGTGGGTACAGATCTGTCACTGTATAACTCTGGGATACAATACTGGTGGGTACAGGTCTGTCACTGTATAACTCTGGGATACAATACTGGTGGGTACAGGTCTGTCACTAACACTGAGGTACAGGACTGGTGGGTGCAGGTCTGTCACTGTGTAACAGTGGAGTACAGTAATGGTGGGTACAGGCCTGTCACTATAACACTGGGGTACAGTACTGGTGGGCACAGGTCTGTCACTGTATAACTGGGGTACAGTACTGGTGGGTTCAGGCCTGTCACCATATAACTCTGGGGTACAGTACTGGTGGGTACAGGTCTGTGACTGTGTAACAGTGGTGTACAGTACTGGTGGGTACAGGTCAGTCACTATAACACTGGGGTACAATACTGGTGGGTACAGGCCTGTCACTGTATAACTCTGGGGTACAGTACTGGTGGGTATAGGTCTGTCACTGTATAACACTGGGGTACAGCATTGGTGGAAACAGGTCTGTCACTAACGCCGGGGTATAGTATTGGTGGGTACAGTACAGATGGGTACAGGTCTGTCACTGTATAACACTGGGGTACAGTACTGTGGGTACAAGTCTGTCACTATAACTGGGGTACAGTACTTGTGGGTACAGGCCTGTCACTGTGTAACTGGGGTACAGTACAGATGGGTACATATGTCACTAAAGCACTGGGGTACAGTACTGGTGGGTATAGGTCTGTCACTGTATAACACTGGGGTACAGTACTGGTGGGTACAGGTCTGTCAGTGTATAACACTGGGGTACAGTACTGGTGGGTACATGTCTGTGACTGTATAACACTGGGGTACAGGTCTGTTACTGTACAACACTAGGGTACAGTACTTGTGGGTACAGGTCTGTCACTATAACTGGGGTACAGTACTGGTGGGTACAGGTCTGTCACTGTATAACTGGGGTACAGTACAGGTGGGTACAGGTCTGTCACTGTAGAACATTGGCATATAGTACAGGTGGGTACAGGTCTGTCACTGTATAACACTGGGGTACAGTACTGGTGGGTACAGGTCTGCCACTGTATAACATTGGGATACAGTACGGGTGGGTACAGGTCTGTCACTAACACTGGGGTATACAGGTCTGTCGCTGTATAACACTTTTGTACAGTACAGGTGGGAACAGGTCTGTCACTATAACACTGGGATATAGTACGGGTGGGTACAGGTCTGTCACTAATAATGGGGTATACAGGTCTGTCGCTGTGTCCAAGTCTGTCACTATAATACTGGGGTACAGTACTGGTGGGTACAGGTCTGTCACTGTATAACACTAGGGTACAGTACTGGTGTGTACAGGTCTGTCACTGTATAACACTGGGGTACAGTACTGGTGGGTACAGGTCTGTCACTGTATAACACTGGGGTACAGTACTGGTGGGTACAGGTCTGTCACTGTATAACACTGGGGTACAGTATTGGTGGGTACAGGTCTGTCACTGTATAACACTAGGGTACAGTACTGGTGTGTACAGGTCTGTCACTGTATAACACTGGGGTACAGTACTGGTGGGTACAGGACTGTCACTGTATAACACTGGGGTACAGTATTGGTGGGTACAGGTCTGTCACTGTATAACACTGGGGTACAGTATTGGTGGGTACAGGTCTGTCGCTGTATAACACTGGGGTACAGTATTGGTGGGTACAGGTCTGTCACTGTATAACACTGGGGTACAGTACTGGTGGGTACAGGTCTGTCACTATAACACTGGGGTACAGTACTGGTGGGTACAGGTCTGTCACTATAACACTGGGGTACAGTACTGGCGGCCCTGCTGTAGCATATTTATACCAATGAATCTAAGCCTTGCGAAAGCAGTATATAAAAAAAAAAGTTCTGGATGAGCAAGTGAGCTGGCTGCGATCACGTGCCCAGTTAGTTTGCCCATTCCCATACGTACTCTGCCTGAGCGAAAACCGCATAACTCGCAAATGCTGGAGAGTTGACGGCTCTGAGTTTGAGGTGGATATCTATCAAATCTCAGCACTTTGCGGGGAAAGCACACAATGGGGGAAAGGCTGGTGCCGAGCAGGCCAAAGTCACGCTGACCATGCAGCGTGAAGCCTCACTGGTCTGCGTGTGCTTTTACCTTCAGTGGGATACTGATGGTCGGCACTTAGACTTACATTTAGAATTGATCGATTCCGTACAGCTGAAGAACCAGAGCTAAGTGGCTTTTCTCTTCTCCCCTCCTATCGACAACTTTTCATTTTTTAGCGCAGCAAAGTTTTTTTCCCCACCCCTGCATGAGTATTGCTCGGGGGTCTCGTACCAGGGCTGCTCTCAGGTATCCAAAGTAACCATTCCTCAAGGGTCAGCTCAAACAAGTGAGTTTGTATCTGTCCATCCATATGTCTATTTATTTATGTATCTATGTTGCTACATATATCTCTCAATCTTTCTAATCTTACTCTTTACCAATGCTATCTGAGCTTCTCTCCCTCATTCTTCCAAGTTCGATGTACACTGCAATAATATATTCATTGTCTTGTCAATAATCCTCAAATCTTAACTCATCCTTCACTTGGACCTGAAACCTGGAAGTCCTTACCTCTCTCATCCTCCTCTTCCTCCTAAATCCTGCTCGACCTCAGGCAGCATAATAAGAACATAAGAATTAGGAACAGGAGTAGGCCATCTAGCCCCTCGAACCTGCTCCACCACTCAACAAGATCGTGGCTGAACTGGCCGTGGACTCAGCTCCACTTACCTGCCCGCTCTCCATAATCCTTAATTCCCTTATTGGTTAAAAATCTATCTATCTGTGATTTGAATACATTCAATGAGCTAGCCTCAACTGCTTCCTTGGGCAGAGAATTCCACAGATTCACAACCCTCTGGGAGAAAAAATTCCTTCTCAACTCGGTTTTAAATTGGCTCCCCTGTATTTTGAGGCTGTGCCCCCTAGTTCTCGTCTCCCCGACCAGTGGAAACAACCTCTCTGCCTCTATCTTGTCTATCCCTTTCATGATTTTAAATGTTTCTATGAGATCACCCCTCATCCTTCTGAACTCCAAGGAGTAAAGACCCAGTCTACTCAATCTATCATCATAAGGTTAACCCCCTCATCTCCGGAATCAGCCTAGTGAATCATCTCTGTACCCCCTCCAAAGCTAGTATATCCTTCCTTAAGTAAGGTGACCAAAACTGCACACAGTACTCCAGGTGCGGCCTCACCAATACCCTGTACAGTTGCAGCAGGACCTCCCTGCTTTTGTACTCCATCCCTCTCACAATGAAGGCCAACATTCCATTTGCCTTCCTGATTACCTGCTGCACCTGCAAACTAACGGTTTGGGATCAACTGGGAAAAATGTTCCGAACTCCTGGTGGGTCAGTGGCGGGTGGACTCCCTGCCGGAGGAGCTCAGGCCGTTTGCCTGGAGCACGACCCATCTCCTCTATCTGGGAGTCTACCTTAGCCCCGACGAGGAAGCCTGGCCGGCGAACTGGCAGGAGCTGGAGGCCAAGGTCGCCGCTCGCCTAGGGCGCTGGACAGGACTGCTCCGAGTGCTGTCCTACAGGGGCCGAGCGCTAGTCATAAACCAGCTGGTGGCCGCCATGTTGTGGTACCGGCTGGTCACTTTGACCCCTCCCCCTGCGTTTGTCGCCAAGATACAGAAGAAGCTGGTGGACTTCTTCTGGAACAACAGGAAGCACTGGGTCTCTGCGGCGGTCTTGAGGCTCCCGCTTGGGGAGGGCGGTCAGTCATTGGTGTGCGTCAGCACCCAGCTCGCGACTTTCCGTCTTCAGACCCTGCAGAGATACCTTTACGTCGAGCCCCCTCCGAGGTGGCGTGCTCTGGCGACGTATTTCTTCCGCCAGCAGCACGGCCTCAACTACAACACGCAGCTCCTGTTTGTGAGTGTGGGGGGCATCAGGACCGCCCTCCGGGAGCTGCCTGTCTTTTACAAGGAACTCATCAGGGTCTGGAACAAATTCTCCACCAAGCGCAGCTCTCCGCCGGCTGGAGTGGCGGCTGTCCTGCAGGAGCCGCTGCTCGGGAATCCGTACCTCCACGACCGAGGTTTTATGTGGCGGTCGGACGAGAGGGCTGTGGCTGGTGAGGTGACAAGGGTCAGGGACCTGCTCGATGGCGGAGGAGCGGGCTGGATGGCGCCAGACACGCTGGCGCGGCGCCTAAATTCTGCCAACGTCCGCCACGCGGCCGATGCCATCGAGTCGCTAAAAAGAGCTCTGGGCCCCGACTCCGTTTGGTGCATCGAGGAGGCTCAAGCACGTGGGGAGATCCCGTCCGAACTGACCCCCGTCCGGACGGAATTCCTCATCGGCGCCAAACCCCGGAACCTCCCTCGGGGGCCGGCGCCTCACAACTTGAGCCGCCTCGGGGAAATCCCCACCGTGCCTTTCAGTTCCGCGCGGAGGGGTTTCCTGTACGGGCTGCTCCTGCACACTCTCAACTTTGCCATCCTCGCCTGCCGTCCGGACACGCCATGGCGTACCATCTTGCCGTCCGGAGGAGGCGGGGGTCCCCGATGGAGGGCACTCTACGCGGGAGTCCTCCCAGTATTTATCGGGGACTTGGCCTGGAGGGTGGTGCACGGAGCAGTGCCGTGCAATAAATTTTTAAGCCGGTTCACGGACTCCCAGGCCGCCTGCAATTTCTGCGGTCTGGAGGAGTCCGTGTTCCATATTTTTAGTGAGTGCACAAGGTTGCAGCCCCTGTTCCATTATTTGAAGGGGCTGCTCCTGAAATTCTGGCTGCACTTCAGTCCCACTCTCCTGATCTTTGGGCACCCTGTGCGGAGGGGAGCGGGTAGGTCCGAAGGCCTCCTCGTAAGACTGCTCCTGGGCACGGCCAAGGGTGCCATCAGCCGGTCCAGGCAGCGGGCGGTCGAGGGGGTCGTTCAACCTGACTGCCTGCCTCCCTTCCGCTCTTACATCCGGTCCAGGGTGTCCTTGGAGATGGAGCACGCGGTGTCCACCGGTACGCTCGCGGCCTTCCGCGAGAGGTGGGCACCGGAGGGACTGGAGTGCATCATCACGCCCGGCAACCAAATTTTAATTAGATTTTACGTTTTAAAGTTTAATTTGTTTTAATTGCCGGTGCTTTTAGTGTCCCCATCCCCTTTTATAGAGGGCACTTGGAAAAATGTGATTTTAGCGCCCAAAAAAAAACCCCAAAAAAAAGAAAAACACAAAAAAAACCCACAAAAAAGGAAAAAAAAAGGGCCTTGTAAATGTCTGCTGTGTCATCCAGGGTGGGTGGCACGGTTTAATGTTTTTTGTTTTACAGATAAACTCAAAAAGAGTTTCATGCACAAGGACCCCCAGGTCCCTCTGTGCGTGGGAATTCGAGGAAGAGGAGGAAGATTAAAATCAATTAAAAAAGTAAACATAGATAAGTGATATTTCTAATTTAAAAAAGCTCATTAATTAAATCAGCTGATTGCTGAGCAGCTGCTGGCTAAGTATTAGAGTTTATTTCTGCTCTATAGTTCTGAGCCTATTTGATATGTCCTTACTATACAGTACAAATGCACACGAGGCCCATGCTTGAGAGAAGTCACTCTGTGACCAGCAACTTTTATTCCAGCACTGAAGTGATGAAGGTGGGTGGAGCTTCCCCTTTTATACCTGAAAGACCAGGTTAGGAGTGTCTCCCACAAGTTCACCACCTGGTGGTTATTGTTCTCACGGTGTGCAACTAGTCAGTTTATACATGGGTTACAATGACAGTAAAATACATGCCATCACCTCCCCCCCAAAGTCTTATTGGGATCACAGGTTAAGTCTCTCTGGTGGTTTACGCTCCCTTGTAGAGCACTTGAGTTGGGGCTCCGGTTGTTGGGCGCTGGCCTGAGTGTCTGCTGTTTGCGGTGCCTCAGGCCTGTCCAGACTGCCCACAGTGACTGGGCTCTCCTCCACTTGGTTCCGGTGTTCGGCCACCTGTGGTGGAGTGAACTCTACGTCGTGTTCTTCCTCTGCTTCTTCGATGGGGTTGCTGAACCTCCTTTTTGTTTGATCCACGTATTTGCGGCAGATTTGCCCACTGGTAAGTTTAATTACCAGAATCCTATTCCCCTCTTTGGCAATCACAGTGCCTGGGAGCCATTTCGGCCCTGCAGCGTAGTTGAGAACAAAGACAGGGTCATTTACATCAATACATCACGCCCTCGCATTCCCGTCGTGGTAGTCATACTGTGACTGGCGCCTGCTCTCAGCAATTTCTTTCATGGTGGGGTGTATAAGGGATAACCTGGTTTTGAGCGTCCTTTTCATGAGCAGCTCTGCGGTTGGGCCCCCTGTGAGCGAGTGTGGTCGGGATCTATTGGCCAACAGGAGGCGTGATAAGCGGCTTTGTAGGGAACCCCCTTGGATTCTGAGCATCCCCTGTTTAATTATCTGCACTGCTCGTTCTGCCTGGCCGTTTGAGGCTGGCTTGAACGGTGCCGTTCTGACATGGTTGATACCATTTCCTGCCATGAAGTCCTGGAATTCAATGCTTGTAAAGCACGGGCCATTGTCACTGACCAAGACATCCGGTAGACCATGGGCGGCGAACATAGCCCGTAGACTTTCTACCGTGGCTGAGGATGTGCTTGAATTGAGAATGTCACACTCGATCCATTTAGAGTAGGCGTCTACTACAACCAAAAACATTTTTCCCATGAAAGGACCTGCGTAGTCCAGATAGATGCATGACCATGGTTGGCGGGCCAGGACCAGTGGCTAAGAGGAGCTTCCCTGGGCGCATTACCCAGCTGGGCGCATGTGTTGCACCTGCGAACACAAAGTTCCAGGTCTGCATCTATCCCTGGCCACCAAACGTGTGACCTGGCAATTGTCTTCATCATGACAATGCCCGGGTGCTCATTGTCGAGTTTTCTGATGAACATCTTTCTGCCCACCTGGGGCATGACTACTCGGTTTCCCCATAGTAGGCAATCGGCCTGAATCGAGAATTCATCCTTGTGCCTGTGAAATGGTTTGAATTCCTCAGGGCATGTCCCGTATGTGGCTGCCCAGTCCCCATTCAGGACACATTTCTTGACTAAAGACAGTAGTGGGTCTACATAAGAACATAAGAATTAGGAACAGGAGTAGGCCATCTAGCCCCTCGAGCCTGCTCCGCCATTCAACAAGATCATGGCTGATCTGGCTGTGGACTCAGCTCCACTTACCCGCCCGCTCCCCGTAACCCTTAATTCCCTTATTGGTTAAAAATCTATCTAACTGTGATTTGAATACATTCAATGAGCTAGCCTCAACTGCTTCCTTGGGCAGAGAATTCCACAGATTCACAACCCTCTGGGAGAAGAAATTCCTTCTCAACTCGGTTTTAAATTGGCTCCCCCATATTTTGAGACTGTGCCCCCTAGTTCTAGTCTCCTCGACCAGTGGAAACAACCTCTCTGCCTCTATCTTGTCTATCCCTTTCATGATTTTAAATGTTTCTATAAGATCACCCCTCATCCTTCTGAACTCCAACGAGTAAAGACCCAGTCTACTCAATCTATCATCATAAGGTAACCCCCTCATCTCTGGAATCAGCCTAGTGAATCGTCTCTGTACCCCCTCCAAAGCTAGTATATCCTTCCTTAAGTAAGGTGACCAAAACTGCACGCAGTACTCCAGGTGCGGCCTCACCAATACCCTATACAGTTGCAGCAGGACCTCCCTGCTTTTGTATTCCATCCCTCTCGCAATGAAGGCCAACATTCCATTCGCCTTCCTGATTACCTGCTGCACTTGCTAACTAACTTTTTGGGATTCATGCACAAGGACCTCCAGGTCCCTTTGCACCGCAGCATGTTGTAATTTCTCCCCATTCAAATAATATTCCCTTTTACTGTTTTTTTTTTCCAAGGTGGATGACCCCTCACTTTCTGAAATTGTATTCCATCTGCCAAACCTTAGCCCATTCTTAACCTATCTAAATCGCTTTGCAGCCTCTCTGTGTCCTCTACACAACCCGCTTTCCCACTAATCTTTGTGTCATCTGCAAATTTTGTTACACTACACTCTGTCCCCTCTTCCAGGTCATCTATGTATATTGTAAACAGTTGTGGTCCCAGCACCGAACCCTGTGGCACACCACTAACCACCGATTTCCAACCCGAAAAGGACCCATTTATCCCGACTCTCTGCTTTCTGTTAGCCAGTCAATTCTCTATCCTAATGCTAATACATTTCCTCTGACTCCGCGTACCTTTATCTTCTGCAGTAACCTTTTGTGTGGCACCTTATCGAATGCCTTTTGGAAATCTAAATACACCACATCCATTGGTACACCTCTATCCACCATGCTCGTCTATTTGTCTCTATTTGTCCAGATTTTGATCTGACGGGCTGTCATGGGTGAGCCTTCGCTTTCGAAAGCTTCCACAGCCATGACCATCTCGGCAGCATGCTCGGTTACCCCTTCGGTAGTGGCTAGTGGGAGCCTGCTGAGTGCATCGGCGCAGTTTTCAGTGCCCGGTCTGTGCCGAATTGTATCGTCATAGGCGGCTAACGTGAGTGCCCATCTCTGTATGCGGGCCGATGAATTCGCATTCATGGCCTTGTCGGCCAAAATGGACGTTAGGGGTTTGTGATCTGTCTCCAGCTCAAATTTCCTGCCGAACAGGTACTAGTGCATTTTTTTTTTACAGCATATACACACGCAAGCGCTTCCTTTTCGACCATCCCATAGCCCCTTTCGCCTGAGACAGACTTCTGGAGACATAAGCTACCGGCTGTAACTGATCCTTGGCATTAACATGCTGCAACACACACCCGACACCATAAGTCGACTTGCTGCATGTTAAAACAAGTTTCTTACTTGGGTCATATAGCGTTAACAGATTGTTGGAGCAAAACAAATTTCGTGCTCTATCAAAAGCCCTTTCCTGGCTGTCCCCCCAGACCCATTCACGACCTTCATGCGCAAAACATAAAAACAGATAGTAAAAGCTTTTACAGATATATAAAATGGAAAAGAGTGACTAAAGTAAATGTTGGTCCCTTAGAAGATGAAAAGGGGGATTTAATAATGAGAAATGTGGAAATGGCTGAGACCTTAAACAATTATTTTGCTTCCGTCTTCATAGTGGAAGACACAAAAACAATGCCAAAATTTGCAGGCCACAAGAATGTGGGAAGGGAGGACCTTGAGATAATCACTATCACTAGGGGGGTAGTGCTGGACAGGCTAATGGGACTGAAGGTAGACAAGTCCCCTGGTCCTGATGAAATGCATCCCAGGGTATTAAAAGAGATGGCGGAAGTTATAGCAGATGCACTCGTTATAATCTACCAAAATTCTCTGGACTCTGGGGAGGTACCAGTGGATTGGAAAGCAGCTAATGTAACGCCTCTGTTTAAAAAAGGGGGCAGGCAAAAGGCAGGTAACTATAGGCCGGTTAGTTTAACATCTGTAGTGGGGAAAATGCTTGAAACTATCATTAAGGAAGAAATAGCGGGACATCTGGATAGGAATAGTGCAATCAAGCAGATGCAGCATGGATTCATGAAAGGGAAATCATGTTTAACTAACTTACTGGAATTCTTTGAGGATATAACGAGCATGGTGGATAGAGATGTACCGATGGATGTGGTGTATTTAGATTTCCAAAAGGCATTCGATAAGGTGCCACACAAAAGGTTACTGCAGAAGATAAAGGTACACGGAGCCAGTGGAAATGTATTAGCATGGATAGAGAATTGGCTGGCTAACAGAAAGCAGGGAGTTGGGATAAATGGGTCCTTTTCCGGTTGGAAATCAGTGGTTAGTGGTGTGCCACAGGGATCAGTGGTGGGACCACAACTGTTTACAATATACATAGATAACCTAGAAGAGGGGACAGCGTGTAATGCAACAAAATTTGCAGATGACACTAAGATTAGTGGGAAAGCGTGTTGTGTAGAGGACTCAGAGAGGTTGCAAGGAGATTTGGATAGGTTAAGCGAATGGGCTAAGGTTTGGCAGATGGAATACAATGTCGGAAAGTGTGAGGTCATCCACTAAACACTAAAAGGGAATATTATTTAAATGGGGAGAAATTACAACATGCTGTGGTGCAGTGGGACCTGGGGGTCCTTGTGCATGAAACTCTTTTAGGAGTAAACAAAAAACATTAAATTGTGCCCCCCGATCTGGGGGAAACACCAACATTTACAATGCCTTTTTTAAACATTTTTTTGTGGTATTTTTTTGGGGGTTTTTTTTGGGCACAAAAAACATATTTTTTCTCCAAGTGCCCCCTATGAAAGGGGAGGGGGACACTAAAAGCACCGGCAATTAAAACAAATTAACTTAAAAACATAAATCCCAAAAGGTTAGTTTGCAGGTGCAGCAGGTAATCAGGAAGGTGAATGGAATGTTGGCCTTCATTGCGAGAGGGATGGAGTACAAAAGCAGGGAGGTCTTGCTGCAACTGTATAAGGTATTGGTAAGGCCGCACCTGGAGTACTGCGTGCAGTTTTGGTCACCTTACTTAAGGAAGGATATACTAGCTTTGGAAGGGATACAGAGACGATTCACTAGGCTGATTCTGGAGATGAGGGGGTTACCTTATGATGATAGATTGAGTAGACTGGGTCTTTACTCGTTGGAGTTCAGAAGGATGAGGGGTGATCTTATAGAAACATTTAAAATCATGAAAGGGATAGACAGGATAGAGGCAGAGAGATTGTTTCCACTGGCAGGGGAGTCTAGAACTAGGGGGCACAGCCTCAAAATACGGAGGAGCCAATTTAAAACCGAGTTGAGAAAGAATTTCTTCTCCCAGAGGGTTGTGAATCTGTGGAATTCTCTGCCCAAGGAAGCAGTTGAGGCTAGCTCATTGAATGTTTTCAAGTCAAAGATAGATAGATTTTTAACCAATAGGAAATTAAGGGTTACGGGGAGAGGGCGGGTAAGTGGAGCTGAGTCCACGACCAGATCAGCCATGATCTTATTGAATGGCGGAGCAGACTCGAGGGGCTAGATGGCCTACTCCTATTCCTAATTCTTATGTTCTTTGTGTAGGAGCACGTGTAGCGGCTCTAACAGCATGCTCAATTTGGGAAGGAAGTTACCAAAATAGTTCAGGAGCCCCAGGAACGAACGCAGCTCTGTCGTGTTACAGGGTCTGGGCGCTCTCTGGATCGCTTCTGTTTTGGACGCAGTAGCTCTGATCCCGTCTACTGCTACCCTCATCCCCAGGAATTCTACCTCTGGAGCTAGGAAGACGCACTTTGCCTTTTTCAGTCGCAGATCTACCCGATCCAGTCTGCGTAGCGCCTCCCCCAGGTTGCGGAGGTGTTCTTCAGTATCACAACCCGTGATGAGGATGTCGTCTTGAAAAACCACTGTCCTTGGAATCGACTTGAGGAGGCTTTCCATATTGTGTTGAAAGATCGCGGCAGCCAAGTGAATCCCAAGTGGACATCTGTTGTACTCAAACAACCCCTTGTGTGTCATGATGGTGGTCAGCTTCTTCAACTCACTCGCCAGCTCCTGGGTCATGTAAGTTGAGGTTAGGTCCAATATTGAAAAAAGTTTGTCACCGGATAGCGTCGCGAAGTGGTTCTCTGTTCTTGGTAGCGGGTACTGGTCTTGGAGTGACACCCGATTGATGGTGGCCTTGTAATCACCACATATCCTGACTGACCCATCCGCCTTGAGCACCGGCACAATCGGGCTCGCCCAGTCACTGAATTCGACTGGCGAGATGGTGCCTTCCCTCAGCAGGCGGTCCAATTCGCCTTCTATCTTTTCCCGTATCACGTACGGCACCGCTCTGGCCTTGTGGTGTACTGGCCTGGTGTCCGGGTTTATGTGAATCACTACCTTGGTCCCCATGAAAGTGCCAATGCCGGGCTGAAATAGTGAGTCAAATTTGTCCAGGACCTGTGAGCATGATATTCGCTCCACAGAAGAAATTGCATTGACATCGCCTCATTTCCAGTTCATGACAGCCAGCGAGCTCCTCCCCAGTAGTGTGGGACCGTCCCCCGGAACAATCCAGAGTGGCAACCTGTTCTCCGAATCTTTGTGGGTCATGCCTAGCACTGGAATGATCTCCTTTGTATATGTCCGTAGCTGTACGTCAATCGGCAATAATTGTGGCCTCCTGGCCTTAGACGCCCACAACTTGTCGAACTGTTAGATACTCATCAGGGACTGGCTAGCCCCCATGTCTAGCTCCATTGATATTGGGATGCCATTGAGGAGCACTTTCATCATTATCGGTGGCGTCCTGGTGTATGAACTGTATATGTGCTCCACATGAACTCGCTGAACTTCAGCTTCCAGCGATTTCCCCCAGTATTCATTTGGCCTCGTAGGGCTGACATCGGGCCGATCCTCCTTGTACATCAACCTGGCTGCAGGCTTCCTGCACATATGTGCCAAGTGACCGCTGACGTTGCAATTTCTGCAGGTGTATTGCTGATACCTGCAAGCTCTGGTTGTGTGTTTGCCTCCACACCTCCAACATGAGCCGTTGTTGGAAACAAAAGGCCCATTACCAGTCGATCGTCTCTGACTGTCTGTGTAACTGTTTTTAAACGCACCATTAACAGGTGTTGATGGCCCCATTACTGGCCGCATTGTCCCTTGTGATGGCATGAATCGCCGTTCTGCTCGCCATTGTCTCTGTTGAATTCCCCCTTTGGATTCGACTACATGCTCGGGCATGTCTGATTGCCATTCTCTGCCTGGGGAACTGTGTGCCGCGTTAACAATGTTGACTCCCTGTCCATTTGCTGCATTTAAACCAAGATTTTTGTCAAACATCATTCTGGTCTCTTCCTCCCCTGAGATAAATGTCTGGGCCATCAAAGCCGCTGTTTCCAGGGTCAAGTCTTTGGTCTCAATCAGTTTCCTGAAAACCCCAGCGTGCCCGATGCCCTCAATTAAAAAGTCTCGCAGCATCTCCGCTCTGCATGCATCTGGGAACTTACATAGGCTCGCCAATCGCCGGAGGTCTGCCATGAAGTCTGGAATGCTTTGCCCTTCTCGCCGCCGTTGCGTGTAAAACCGGTGTCTCGCCATGTGCATGCTGCTCGCCGGTTTAAAGTGTTCCCCGATCAACTGACTGAGCTCTTAAAACGTCTTGTCCGCCGGCTTCTCTGGCGCTAGAAGGTCCTTCATCAGGGAGTACGTCCTGGAGCCACAAACCGTCAGGAGATGAGCCCTGCGTTTGTCGGCCGAATCCTGTCCCAGCCATTCCTTCGTGACGAAACTTTGCTGTAGTTTCTCAATAAAGTCGCCCCAATCATCATCAACACAGTACCTCTTGTCTGTGCTGCTAGTGGCCATGCTCACGTGGTTTAAATCTCAGTTTCTCGTCGCCAATGATATGTCCTGACTATACAGTACAAATGCACATGAGGCCCATGCTTGAGAGAAGGTCACTCTGTGACCAGCAACTGTTATTCCAGCACTGAAGTGATGAAGGTGGGTGGAGCTTCCCCTTTTATACCTGAAAGACCAGGTAAGGAGTGTCTCCCACAAGTTCACCACCTAGTGGTCAATGTTTTCACAGTGTACAACGAGTCAGTTTATACATGGGTTACAATAACAGTTAAATACATGACACTATTAACTATAGAGGCATGGCAGGGCAGCCCGTTCCCTTGGATTGCACATCCTGTGGTATGTGGGAAGTTCTTCGCACAGCCTGGACGACCATATGTGCAGGAGGTGTCTCCAGCGCAGCAACTCGAGCTCCGCATTTCGGAGCTTGTGCGGCAGCTGGAGTCACTGAGGGGCATCCGCGAGACACAGAATTTCGTGGATAGCACGTTTCAGGAGGTTGTCACCCCGCAACTTAAGACTGTGCAGGCAGAGAGGAAGTGGGTGACCAGCAGATAGAGAAGGAGTAATATGCAGGAGTTCCCTGAGTCCATCTCGCTCGCCAACCAGTATTCTGTTCTGAGTGCTGGTGAGTGCGATGGTGCCAAGTTCATGGCACCATGGGTGGCTCAGCTGCATGGGGTGACTAATCTAATTGGTGTGACTAGCTCCTGGATCGCGACGTCCAGGTATCTCTTCCCCCCCCCCCCCCCCCCCCGATGTGTCGCAGTGTCTGCAGCTCGGACTCCAGCTCATCAACACGGAGCCGAAGTCCTCGAGCTGCAGACACTTGCTGCAGTTGTGGTCACCGTGGACCTCAATGGTGTCAACCAGCTCCCACATGTTGCAGCAGAAACACATCGCCTGTCCTGCCATCTCTAATATATTTAGTTAATTAGATTTTGTTTTGAGTTATTAATCCCGGACCCTAATTTATGACCCTTAATTTAAAGAAAAGAGAGAGAAAAAATTCACCAACCAATCACTTCTCTGCCTTCCTGTGACGTCGAATATCGTCGCCCTGAATAATGGAAGAACAATAGCGGTAGGGGATTCAATAGTCAGGGGAGCAGGTGGGCATTTCTGCGGCCGCAGACGTGTCTCCAGGATGGCATCTTGCCACTGTCGCCTTCCCAATCTTCCTCCCCACTCCTGTAGAGCTGAGCCACAGCCAGTGCCGTGGACTTGGCTCTGGCTGTACTCCCCACAGGAACCATTGCCCTGCTTGGAGAGCAAGATGCAGTCAGAGGACTCCTGTCCTACCTGCCTGATCCTCCTTGTCTGTTTTGACGGTCACCCATTCTGCTTGCACACTCCTAAACTGAGGTGTGATCACCTCCTGAAAAGTGGCATCCACAAAGCTCTGAGACTCACGGATGCACTGCAGTCAGTGACACCAGCTGCTGCTTGAGCTCCTCCAGCTGACCACACTTCCTGCACATGTGGTTGTCTAGGACATGGGAAGCATCCTGGATTTCCCACATGACACAGATTGTGCATTGCATGGGACTGAGCTGCTCTGCCATGTTTTTATTTCTTTGACGATTGACTAATTTAGAGAAAAAAACTTAAGACTAGTCTTAAATGTCAGGCCTACCTTTATCTCCGGTGGCTTCTCTCTCTCAGTTAAAGTCTTTATTCACACGATTATTTATAGTTATATTACTTCGTTTATCTAGTTAAGTTCGAGAGAATAAAATGCGAATACTCACCAACTGATCACCTACCTGCTGTCCTGTGATGTCACTCCTTGATTTTGCTGTTCTTTTGGAGTTTGCCGGATTTGTATCGGCCTCTGCTGCCTTGGGCCCCCGCTCTGTTTAAGTGCTGCTGCCACTATGTTGTAAGTACAGCAGCGCGATCCCTTGAACAGCAGTGAGATGGATGATGGGTTTTTGTTGATGGTTGAGGGAGGAATGTTGTCCAGGGCACCAGGAACTCCCTGCTCTTCAAATCTTGCCCCATGACCGTCACTGTTCGCCTGAATCGATCTTGGTTTAATGTCTGATGGGCAAGACTGTGTCAGCCTAGATTATGAGCTCAGGTCCTTGAGTGGGACTTGAACTCTCAACCTGTGGACTTGGAAACGGGAATGCGACCAATTGAATCAAGCTGACATTGTGAGCTTCGGTGAGTGGGGTGTGTCCCGACGGGGAGAGAGTGTGCACTTCATATCAAGCAAGCAGAAACTGCTTATTTCTCAGTATTTTGGTTCGGCGAGTCTAATGCACGCTGGTAAGTGCTCGTGTATGTGAGATATACGAACATCACACACCCACAGAAAATTAGTGATGCTCCTTTTAACTCTATATAACTTTATAATAGTGTTTGGCATCAATCGTCTGGAACGCGGAATGACTTGTACGGAAGTGCGTCTGACACTCTGAGTGTACTTGGACAAGCTGATCACTGTTATTGAGCACATTTTCTGAAGAAACCCATCCTGTTTATGTATGAGACGTTGAGGGGTTTTAATTCCCAGACGTTGCATGGGGTTTTAACTAATTAGCCTCTGCACCTCATCTCACATCCCCTTGTGTCTCACTTACTCTGTTGTTGTGACCAGTACTACGTTGCTGCTGAGCTGAGCTGGCTGAAAGGTCTTGCTGATTTTCTCTTGCTCTCTCTCTGTGGTGAAGAGCCTGAGCTTCAGTCAACGTATCTCCCAGACAGATCAGATTTAAGACTGAGATGAGGTGGAATTTCTTCACTCAGCGGGTCGTGAATCTTTGGAGTTCTCTGCCCCAGAGGGCTGCGGATGCTCAGACGTTGAGTATATTCAACATGATCGTGGAGAACATGGAGTCCAGGGGAATCAAGGGATATGGGGTGGGGCAGGAAAATGGAGTTGAGGTCTAAGATCAGCCGTGATCTTATTGACTGGCGGAGCAGGCTCGAAGGGCTCATGGTCTACTCCTGCTCCTAATTCTTATGTTCTTAGAAGCCCACTAACTGGGCACAAATCCCGTGGCACAGCACGCTTGCCACACTTTCCACTCCCGTGTCAGATTATCTTTAGCAGGTACAGTGGGACTGCACGAAAACCTTTCTAAATTCGGAGCAAAGTAGTGTGGTTTTGTATTTGATTATAGTGCAATGCTCAGGGTCAGTTTGCACTGCGATTTTCCCTCCCCTCTCACAGTGTTTTTACTGTGACTGGTTTGTAACTGTGCCAGTCACATGGTGTGCAGCTCCCTCTCGTGGTGTACATTATTGGAGTCTGGTGAATTTTTTTTAGTAATTGGGTGTCATAAATGTGTGGATTTGCTTGTTGCATTTGTAATTGAAGAGCAGGCAATGTTTTTTTGACCTGCAGACTTACATTGACGCTGACTTGACAATTGTATTTAAATCTGGCGACATATACATCTGCATATAATCTTGGCTTGCTCCACCCTTGTTTCTCATGTATTTATTAATATGTTTGCATGTTTGAGGCATTCAGTTTTTATATTTGAATGCATTATTGTTAAATTTGTCTTCAAATTTTTACTTCAAAAGAATGAAGAGGTTAAAAGCTGATTGGCTTCAGTCCAGGAGTGCAGGGAGTATGTGAAATGATGAGGCGCAGGACTTGAGGTTGTCTGTCTGACTGCTTCACGTATT